>NW_015647095.1:1042520-1053136 GCF_001515625.1 Sinocyclocheilus rhinocerous
CTAAATATTCTTAAAATTAAAAGTTTGTTGTCATTTGGAAGTGTGTACTAGGCCTTCTTCCATTATTATGCTGTTACATTATGATTATATATTCAGTGGCATAAAATGGTCTTTAAAATGACAATAATATCGCTTATCGCAATTATTTCTGGGGCAATATATCGCACAACAAAAAGTTATTATCGTGACAGGCTTACTATTCAGTGCCAGCTCGCTGTCAATTTCAATATTTCCTCTGACTCGTTGTGAGCAAGTCCTTAAATTTTAAACTTCAGACCTCTAAAACTTCAATCCTTAGGCAGTAATGAAGCAGAAGTCAAATAAACAATAAAGTCCCTCCACTATTTTTTCCCCCCTCACTTCTCAGCTATTGTTACATCTTCATCGATTCCACTGTGCAATATAGCAGTCTGAGGGAATGAATCAATATTCATTGTGTTTTGCCTGATGGGAAATGGAGGACTATTGGAGTTGGCACTTGGCATGCAGGCTGAAGCGTCAGTCTGGGTTTTAGGGGAAGTGTGGGGATGTACAGTCATTAAAGCTCCAGAATGCACTGATGAGGCACAAAGCTTCCATCGCATGACTTGCTCTGAACAGCAGATCCTAATGGAAAATCCATCTCTAATTGTAGGGGTAAAAACGGGGTGGACAGGTCCACCAGCAGAGGCCACCGATAGGGTCAAACAGAACCCTTTAGTGGTCAGCCAAGCAGAAAAAAAAAAACGACTTTTTTTTTTTTATAAAGTTGGCTAATTTTAGTGCTGATACTACTATAAAAACATTTTTGGCTAACCCTTATTCTTTCATTTGGTTGCACCATTTATTGTTTTAACCTTAACAGGAACTCTATAGCAATTTCCTCCTGTGCTCAAGGCTGTGCTCAAGGCTGTTTTTTGTGTTTCTGTGACTGTTAATGTGGACTCATCAAAGTATATTGTTTTGTGCTGTACAGTCATATTAGGGCTCAGAATACGCTCAGAATTAGCATGATGCAGATTGCTACAAATGATAGTGTCTGTGAGATATTGTCCTTGAAGTACAAGGAAGATAAAAGCGATCTGTACTAGGGCTGTACAGTAACTATAGGGTTGGGCTATAGGGTTTTTACTATTGCTACTATGTAGCTATAGTAAAAAATATTGATTTTCAATATATATGCATTTGCTCTGAAATCTGTCATTTATTTTATTTTAAAATATTGTGATTTATTTTATTTTAAAATATTGTTAAAATTAATTATTTATTATTTTTTTAAATATTTAATTAGCTGTGTCTGTATTTTATACCTCTTGGATTAAACATGTTCATTTATTTGGTTAGAAATAATAGTAAAAGAAATAATCAAGAGTATTTACCTACGTATCTCTTTAAAACATTTTAATATATGAAAAATATAATGGTGAACATGTTTTAGTGATGACACGGATGAATCTGAGTTTTGAATCAATTCACTAAAATGGACAGTTCTAACCGATTCATGGAAATGAATACCAACATTTAATGCCATTTTTTTTTTTTTAAGTCAGAGACCCTATTCAGTCTGTCCCTATGCTCTCATAAAGAGGTCGTGACATGCTCTTCAAGAACTTTAATGGCCAAGTTAAAAGCACATTTATATATTCACAGTGTTGTTTAATTTTATATCGTTGCAAAGTGATCATAAATATTCAATATATATCGCCCAACCCTAATCTGAACAGTGTGAAAAGTCAAATGAGGTATTTTGAGTCCTCGGCTGCTTCTGTGACATCTGTCCTCTCTTTCTTGTCTGTGTTTCTGTGCATCTCATTCTTTCTCTGACTGACCTGGGTTTGTCTTTTCTCCCTTCTTGTAGAGAGTTTTGAGGTGACCTTCACCAAAGAAGGTGATGATGGGCTCTTTCTACTGCCTTGTAACCGTTTTATTAACCCACTAACGCAAATACAAAAGAAATCGGCACTTCACACGGAAACTCCTGTCATGCTCTTTTTAATCTCTTCCCAGTTCTTCTTCTTTTTGGTTTGGTTTTCGGTTTCCTCTCACCTTTGAATTCGTTGGAAATGAAAATTCAGCTACTGGATGACAAGTGTGATGCGGGGATAACAGTATCTAGAAATATCTATGCATGAGACATCCATTGAAGTTTGCAGATCCTAACAGTACTTCAGCTCCAAAACAGAACAAATGAAGGGAAATAATGCACGTGGGGGGAAATGTCAATCTGAACGCCTAAAAAGTTTGTTTTCAGAGACATCCTCCTTGTAAAGTCCCTTTTAGGGGTTCGCTTTTAACACAACCAAACCGATCTTAAATCTGTGAGACTCTGATGCTCCAGAGTTCAGTTCCTGCTCAAAAACGACATTGCTGAGATTGTTAAATGATGCAAACTCTCTGCTGTCCGGTCTGTGGTGTGGTTTGAGCCTCTTCACCCTCTCCTCCACTAATGTTACATACGCGGCATGGCAATCACTGCTGGTTGATGTGGATGTCAAGCAAATGGATATTTCTAACCCCAGCTCTCATCCAGCCTTTAAGTTTACTGCCTCTGCTCCTCGATTTTGTTTCATTCTTTCAGTTTTTTTAAAGGTTTGAAAGAGACAACATTGCACAGGAAGACTTCCTTCACGCCCAAATCTAATTTTAAGGGGGATTTTAAACTCCAAATGAGGGGTTTTTGCTTGTTTGTTTGTATATTTGCTTTGATTTGTGAACTTCTGAAAGGATGCTGGATCTCTGTCATAAATCCTTCTCATCGCCCCATGATTAACTTAACATTTTAACCTTGCTTTCTTGTTTAAATGTTACTTTTAACCAAAAATCTGCATTAAACACCTCAAGTACTACTTTAGATATGTTATGCTATTAAATACAACAGATATCTGTTCATTGGTTCATATCATTTCCTTCCTGTCCTTGTATATTAAGTATTCCTGTGAAATGCCTGTCCACATTCTGGGTTTCTTACTGCATGACTGGTTGCAATGTGATCAAATGGCTTGCACCAGACACTCAGTATCCCCCTTTTAACTCTCCCTTCCACCTCCCAAATACTCACCCCCCATCCCACAGTGCTTCTGGCTTCCTCCACAGACACCTTCACCTCCCACCTCCCACCTCCCCTCAGTGTTTCGATCCCTTTGGCTGCCAAACCAACTTTGACTGTTCTTATTTGAGTGTGGCGTGTTGTGGGTTTCTTTTATCTCATGAACAGAAGCTGGCGCTTTGGCTCACGGGTGGGCTTGACTAAACATGCGTGTGCCGTTTGCAGGGGAGATCTGCGGCTTCAGGATTCACGGGCAGAACGTGCCATTCGAGGCGATGGTGTTGGATAAGTCCACTGGCGAGGGCGTGATCCGGGCCAAGGATAAACTGGATTGTGAGCTGCAAAAGGAGCACACCTTCACCATCCAGGCCTACGACTGTGGAGAGGGACCTGATGGCAGCAACATGAAGAAATCTCACAAGTGCGTATCTTGTTTGGGAGTTTTTATTGATAATTTAAAAAGAACTGGAATTAATATTTGCAATGGCGCTAGAATTGAGCCAGAATGGTACACGTAAGCATCCTAGTTGTTCAATGTGTCAAAATGTATTTAAAAGTGTGGGGTTGGTGAGATTTTTAAGAGTTTTTGAAAAACGTATCTTGTGCTCACCAAGGCTGCCTTTATTTGATCAAAAATACAGTAAAAATTGTAAAATATTATTATAATTTAAAATAACTGTTTCTATTTGAATATATTATGAAATGTAATTTATTCCTATGAAGACATTATTCCAGTCTTCAGTGTCACATGATCCTTCAGAAATCATTCTAATATGCTGGTTTGGTGCCTAAGAAGCATTTCTTCTTATTATTATTAATGTTGAAAACAGTTTTTCAACATAGTAATTTTTTTAAATAGAAAATTCAAACAAACAGCATTTATTTGAAATCGAAATCTTTTGCAACATTATAAATGTCTTTATTGTCACTTTTGATCAACTTCATGGCATCCTTGCGGAAGAAAATTATTAATTTCTTAAAAACATAATAAAAAAAACAACAACTTATGGACCCCAAACTTTTGAACGTTAGTGTATATGATTTATTTATGCATAGTAACTGCACTGTAAAAAATTATTTTTCAAAATTGAAAATAAAACAAAGATTGTTGAAGTATGTTTTACAAGAAAATACTATTCCAGTGTTTCTACTTCAAAATTTCACATTTAATTCAGTGCGTTACTTGCTGTTTCTGAGTGAAAATTGTTTGTACACAAATTTTGTTTTCAGTGTAATAAATAATTAAAAACACTATGGGCAAGTCAGCTGTAAATTAAGGTTTACATTAGATTTGCCTTACTTAACAACGTGATATTAATAAAATTCAGCACAGAAAAATTTTGTAATTTAGTAAACCGATTCACTTCTATTCTTACTTTCACCCTGGTTGTTACATTTAAAAATTAATTAAAGGTCTTTTTTTAGATCTAGCACATCTAAGACATGCTTTTTTTAATCTCTAATTTCTTTCTTTTTTAAAAATTTGTGGCACTCAGAAGCCATAGACCCCATTTGAAACATCCCCTTCTTATGATATCACATAATGAGATATTAGAACACTTGAGGGTCCTGTGAATGACTGCGTCCCATCAGAGCATGCCTAAATGAATCATCCATCTGTTAACAAACAAGACTTGCGTCGCTGGCGTGCTTATTCCCACTTGCCCGATTCTAGTTTATTAATGACGTTTTGATGTCGCCCAGGGCTACCGTCCACATCCAAGTGAATGACGTGAACGAGTATTCACCGGTGTTCAAAGAGAAGTCCTACAAAGCCACAGTGATCGAGGGCAAAAAGTATGACAGCATCCTGAAGGTGGAGGCAGTGGACGCTGACTGCTCTTTCCAGTTCAGTCAGATCTGCAGCTACGAGATTGTCACCCCCGATGTGCCCTTTACCATTGACAAGGATGGTAAGTGCTGCCAATTCAGATCTCCTGCCAAAACCCCAAGTTATATCCCTTAGAGTGATATTGACTTCTAGGTCATTGTTATTCATGTGCCTATAAAAATTTATTTGTGGAAACAAGCCGTCATTTTCGGATCTGTAGCATACCTAACATTGACGTCAGCAAACAGTCACCTTGAGTTGTGGCCTGAATTTAAGTATTCAATTGGGCTTACCTATCTTGTGAGGTTATTGCTTGTCCGTTCTCCTTATGAACAGGCAACATCAAGAACACCGAGAAGCTGAACTACAGCAAGGAACACTTGTACAAACTCACCCTGACTGCATATGACTGCGGTAAAAACCGTGCATCTGAGGACGTTCTTGTGAAAATCAACATCAAGCCCACCTGCAAACCAAGCTGGCAAGGTATCAAAGACCTCTGGATCTTTTGTCTCTCATACATTCAAACAAACACAGCTGTATTCTTTTGTTGTTTAAAGCTGGAAAGCTCAGCTATGAAGGTCAGTTTTGTGAAATTTCAGATGCAAGTATACAGCTTTGTGCTTCAACAAGTTGTGTACATGGACAAAGAAGTTTAAAAGACAAATCCTCCATTATAGCTAAAGATTGTAGTTAAATACTGTCTGAACTAATATTAACATACATTTTAATATGTTAGGGCTGTCAATCGATTTTAATCTCATTTTTATAAGTTATTTGCTAAGAAATAACCCACGAATAAAAACAATATTGTGTTACGTTAAAAAATCAACTTGTAAATTCTATTTCTTTTAATATGGTGTTTATGAACAGTCCTGGGGATGTGATGTATTGTGTTAAAAAAAAGAAAGAGTAAAAGTAAAAAAATGTTAATGTAAAAAAAGGTTGTTTTATGTTAACTAATGTTAATTTATACAGCGTTTAATTATACATTTTGAACTACTGTTCCAAAATTTTTTTCTGTAAGATTTTATTTTGTTGAAAGAAGTGAATACCAGAAAGGACACATTAAATTGATCAAAAATCGAAGTAAAGACATTTATACAAATGTGTCACTGTTTCTACAATATTTCAACATTTCTTCATATCATCAGTGTTTCTTGAGCAGCAAATTGACAAATTAGAATGATTTCTGAGTTATCTTGTGTGTCACTGAAGACTAATGATAATAAAAATTCAGCTCAGTTATTACATAACAATATTTCACAATAATACTTTCTTTCAAAATCGAACCAATCCCAAACTTTTGAATGGTAGTGTATGTAAAACAAAAAAGATCATATCAGGTATTTTTCATTGTTATTTAATGTAAACTAATGTTAGTGTGTTACAGAATACTCTTTGTTTTTTGAATGACAAATTTTCTCTCTGTTGATAGGATTTAATAAAAGGATTGAATATGAGCCTGGTACAGGCAGTCTAGCCCTGTTCCCCAGCATGCACCTGGAGACCTGCGAGGAGCCAATCACCTCCATTCAGGCCAGCATCATGCTGGAGACTAATCACATCGGCAAGGGCTGTGACCGCGACACGTACTCCGAAAAATCCCTGCACAAGCTGTGCGGTGAGTCCCGACATCCTTATTATAATAGAGTTACATTAACATCAAGATCATTAAATGTGCTTATTACATTAAGCAACTCAAGTGTAAACTATTTTAGACTAATTTACATAATCGTATTACCTGCATAATCCCACAGGCACATGCTGAACCATAATGCAACCAATATTTTGGGATACTGTAATGAATAACTGTTTGTGTGCCCATCCAGGTGCCAGCGCTGGCACTGTGGAGCTGTTGCCTGCTCCCAGCAACTCTGCCAACTGGACCGTCGGCTTGCCCACTGACAACGGGCACGACAGCGACCAGGTGTTTGAGTTCAACGGCACCCAGGCCATCAAGGTCCCTGAGGGTGTGGTGAGCACCACCCTGAAAGAGCCCTTCACCATCTCAGTGTGGATGAGACACGGACCTGGAGGCAGGGAGAAGGAGACCATACTCTGCAACTCTGACAAGACTGGTAATAATGACATTCACACACAAAACACACTGACGGGTCTGAGAGGGTGATGATGGCTTAAATGTTTGTGTCCTCTTTGTCTTTTTACTTCAGTAGGGCTGTCAAAATCATCATGTGATAAATTTAATGTGTTATTAACGCTGTTAACACATTTATTTAGTATGACACTGTAATTGATAATAAGTAATGCACTTTTATTGCAGCTTTTTATTATATTTTTAATTAATATATTTTTAATTTCATGATATCTCATGATATCTATCAGGCATTTTATGTGTAGTATTACAAAAAACAATCACTTAAATAATCACCTTTTTGTTGGTTTTATGTAAATGTATATACATAAATATACACAACTGTTCAAAATTGTGGGGTCAGTAATGTTTATTTTATTTGTTTTGTGTTTTTGTTTTGTTTTGTTTTGTTTGCTAGCCATTTTATATGTGGTATTCCAACAAAAAAAAATCCCCAGTGTTCCCCTTATCCAGTGTTACACACACACACACGCACATATTCTGAAATACGTGTCATTACAAATTGCTGTTTTGTTTTCTTTCTTTTTAAAAGGAATTGAATGCATTAACTACAAAAAAACATGTTTGAAAGAAAACGAAACAAAACAAAACAAAAAAAACAATTATATATATATATATATGCTGTAAAAATTTCACTGGAGTAGCGTCTCATGACATTTTTGAAGGTTATGAAAGGGTTGCTTATGGTAGTTCTGTGAAATGGGAATCTCACACGATGATCTCACTCTCTGGTCATTGAAGCAAAATTCCCTGCGCTACAAAAAGCGCATCAGCTGGGCCTTATGTAAGGCTGATTACGTCACAGTTATGCCTCCGTTTATGGAAAGTTGCTCATTGTTTTCTAGGAGAGTGCGGCTGGAGAAATCCATGCATACTGAGACATGTGTACAGTGCAGCACAATGCATACTAAATCTATTATACGCATTTAAGTGTGGGAAACCTCACAAAATTGTAACATGCATCTGTTATATAATAAACAAGCATATTTACATGAATTATCATTGACAGAAGTGTGATTTTTATTCCTGTCTATGTGTTTTCTGCAGAGATGAACAGGCACCACTACTCTCTGTATGTACACAACTGTCGTCTTGTGCTGCTGCTGCGTCAGGAGCCTACCGAATCGGAGAACTACAAACCAGCTGAATTCCACTGGAAACTCGATCAAGTGAGTCAACTTGAGCCCCTTCAGAAGCACTCAATTTTGAAAGACCCCCTTGTGTTATGTTTAGCTCGCTAGTGATGAATAGGTCACCTCATGTGTTGAATTAGGGCATAAACATACTTAACATTCACTCTCCAAATGGCCCATAATACACTTTCTACCTTTCTTACCCAGTAAAAATGCACGAAAATATATGCTTGCTAAGTTATATTTTAGGAAGGGGGTTTCTTGCTAGAGCATCATCATAACTGAGGGCCCTTAGCATTAAAAACATTAAAATACCTGCTTTAAGCAAACCTAACTGTACATTTAGGTAGGTACATATTGTCCTCGAAATCTAAATCACCATTTAAGTTTTTCTGAATGCTTCAGCTGATGCAGTCTGTAGTTAAACAGAGGCCCTGATCAAGTATCTCTCCTCCCAGGTGTGTGATAAAGAATGGCATCACTACGTGTTGAACATTGAGTTCCCAGCAGTGACTTTGTTTGTGGATGGTGCCACCTTCGAGCCCTTCCTGGTCACGGAGGATTACCCTCTGCATGCCTCCAAGATCGAAACCCAGCTCACCATCGGCGGCTGCTGGCAAGGTACTCTCGCTAATGATCTATTGATTCTACTCACACAATGATGCAACCTCAGGTTTAGACTTGAAACCTATTTGTCGCCAGCTGCAGTTGAAATTTAAGCATGCTCTATATTAGTAAGTAGTTTGTCTTTGCAATTTGTAGAGATGCCTATTTCATATCCCCAGTCATAGATGTAAGACGAAATCTATTGACACATGTCAGATAATCTTAGATAATCTTAAAGACCTCATTTAATCTAAAAACGATTTGTGGCTTTTATTGCATGTCATTTTTTATACTAGTGTACTTCCAAAAGTTTAAAGGGGTCATATGATGCGATTTTTCCTTTCTCTTTGGAGTGTTACAAGCTCTTGGTTATTATTTTTATTTTTAGGGTACAAGCACAAAGAACCGAAACCCTATTTTTTAGGGATTTTTACTATTATTGTTGTTAATATTATTATATATTATTATTATTATAACCAGTGGGGTAACACATTACAAGTAATGCAAGTTAAGTAATCAGATTACTTTTTTTCCAAGTAACTAGTAAAGTAATGCATTAATTTTCAATTTACGAAAAATATCTGAGTTACTTTTCAAATAAGTAACACAATTTATTTTGTTTTCCCATTTATTCACTAACACCTCTCCTGTCCCAATGTTGAGAGAAATAGGGAGTGAGGTGCAGAGGCACTTCCTTCAGCCTGAGGCTTATTCATTTCACTTTTGGTGTGAAAGGGCCTTTACAGTTGCCCAAAATATACTTTTAAACTTTCCCCAACAAAACTAATAATAAGAATAGTTCAATTCAATAATAATTTTTTCAATCTGTAATTCAATATTTTTTAAATAAATGACATTTAATCAATTACAAAATATTTATATAGTGTTTTACATATTTATATAGTGTTCAACAAAATGCTCTCTAGAATTAGAAGTATTTCTTGGGGGTCTTTAATGCATGACAACATGTATCAAGTGACTTTCTTTCCTTGACTATATTAAGCCCTGGTCTTTCCCTGCTCTTCTGTCTTACCTCCACAGACCTCTCAGGACATGCCAATGATACTGAGACTCTCTCAGAGCCTTTGACAGGTTGCCCTTGTCTTTTCTGATCACACCAATAAGTCAAAACGCACGTCTATTAACGCCCTGCGCATGTGTGGTTCTTCTGCAGCATGTCATTCGGCTGCTGGAGGACCGTTCATGCACAGCTTCTGTCTGCAACGGCATTATATTTGTAGCATGATGCAATTGAGTCGAGAGACGCCATGTCATAAACCCTGCCTGTCTTGTTCTTCATTCTGTTTTCTTAATTCATCAGTCCAGCTCCATCTAATTTCAGTTTGCTTCCAGATCTGGAGAAGTACACAGCAGACAGTATATTACAAGCAAAAACAAGTCCAACTGACCTTAGGGATCTGCATGTTTTTATGATAAATTAGAGGGTTTGGCTGCATTCCTTGCTGCGGTTTGCAGGATTATTTATGCCAGTGGTATCAGCGCAGCAGACAGCGTCTCATTTCTCACTCTGTGACCTTGCTGCCTCTAAGAGCTCCTTTACAGCATCACTCAGTGTCACATTACTGCTGAGGTCATTCTGACCGCTCCCGCATCTCGCTGTCCTTCAGACACAGTCATACTATAGAGGACATTGCAGTACATACAGTGTTAAGCTTTCATTTTCATCTTAAAGGGACTGTTCACCCAAAAATGAAAATTATTGTTTCAAAATATTGTTTCAAATGTATATAACATTTTTACCCAGTGCTTTTCCATACAACAACTTTTGTCAAACTGTCAAACAAACATGGTAAAATAATTCATATGACTAATTTGTCGAAGTTGTTCTTTTTTTTTTTTTTTTTTGTTTTTGAAAAAAAAAAAATATATATATATATATACACA
>NW_015647095.1:1054609-1060405 GCF_001515625.1 Sinocyclocheilus rhinocerous
GCGCATACAGCATTTGGAACAACAAAAATAATGACCAGATTTTCCTTTTTGGGTCACCTATTCCTTAAATGTTGATAACAAGACAGTTAAAAAACACATAGCATTACCCCACTAAACCATTTAGAAATATGCAAATATGTGTAGATTTTATTCAATCATATTGCCTCATTTTTTATGTGCCACTTTGTGTTTATTCCCATTTATTTGCCTTTTTTCTCCCACCAAAAGTTGCATGAGGCCGCAGGCCTGAATCAGGTCATCCATCATCCTGTGTGATGCACCGGGCTGCACCAGCACCGAACACTTAACATGCATGAGCATCAGTCACACGGCCTCTGCACACTGTGCATGCTTGAGCTTGGTATCTAACAGGTTCTGTCCCCCTCCGGGTTTGTGTAGGTGGCAGCGCCCGCCTGACTCAGTACTTCCGGGGCAACCTAGCTGGACTCATGATCCGCTCCGGCAAACTGGAGAACAAGAAAGTTATCGACTGCCTCTACACCTGCAAGGAAGGTCTTGATGTGCAGCTTCCAGAGGAAGTAGCCTCTGCTGTGAAGGTGAGTGATGTGAATGTTGTAAAACACTGCTTGGATTCTTTTGGGCTATGTAGGTGAAGTTTTGAAAACTGATGATCGCTCTACCTTGCGTAAGTGTCAAAACATATACGAGCTTTGTGAAAATACTCATGGATGTCCTACAGTGTTATTTTAGTACTATTTATATACTATTATAGTGTTTATAAATATTTAGAATTAGCTTTTATTTTTATATTTTCAGTTTTCTTTTAAATGTTTTAGTAATTTTGATATGTGCTTTTGTTTTTATTATTAATATTGCCATATAGCTTTAATTAATTTTTATTTCAGTTATACTTTTAGCAATTTTAATGTTTAATTGAACGTTGTTTTTAAAAGGTTTTCATCTAATATTTATTTTATTTTATTTATTTCAGCCTCATTTTAATTCCCCAAAATTATTTTTAATATTTAAAATTTTTGTCAGAAGGATAATTCACCAAAAATTCTGTCATTTTTCTCACCCTCATGTCGTTCTAAACCCATAAGACATTGGTTACTATTTAAAACACAAATTAACGTATTTTTAAACAAACAATAAAGGTTTTTGTCCCTCCATTGAAAATCCAGGTAACCAAAATTTAGAAGATCCAAAAAGTTCATAAAGGCATAGTAAAATGAATCAATATGAATTGCGCGGTTTAACACAAGTATTGTGAAGAGATGTGATCGCTTTATGTTCTAAACAGAATCAATTTAACATCTAAACAATGATAGATACACATACATAGAGCAGATTTCATTAAACATATCTTAATTTGTGTTTCCAAGGTTAACCAAATGGATGTATGTTTCTCTGTCTCTCTCTAGGTGGAGTTCAACCCCAACCAGTCTTCTCTGAGCCTGGAGGGAGATGACATTGAGAGCAGCTGAGACCGAGGCCGAAGGCGAGGATGATCCCACAGGTACGCTGGGAATGTGAGATTCACATATTTTGCTGAGAAAGGTGGAGAGAGGGGAAATGGATCATGAAAGAGAAAGTTAGATAGTAAGATAAGCAGCAGAAAACAGATTGACTAGGAGTAGTTTACACATTGGCTACAACTTACAGGGACCAGTTACCTATGAAATGAAAATTCTGTCATCATTTATTCCAGATCTGTTTGACATTTGAGACCCTGAAGCACAAAAACAGTCATAAGTAGCACGGGTAAATTTGTAGCAATAGCCAAAAATACACTGCATGGGTCAAAATTATCGTTAATTTTTAGGATATTATTAATTAATCATTAGGATATTAAGTAAAGATCATGTTCTATGAAGATATTTTGTAAATTTCCTACCGTAAATGTATCAAAAATGTATGATCATTAGTAATATGCATTGCTAAGGACTTCATTTGGACAAATTTAAAGGCGATTTTCTCAATATTTAGATTTTTTTGCACCCTCAGATTCCATATTTTCAAATAGTTGTATCTCGGCCAAATATTGTCCTATCCTAACAAACCATACATCAATGGAAAGCTTATTTATTCAGCTTTCAGATAATGGATAAACCCTTATGACTGGTTTTGTGGTCCAGGGTCACATTTGTGTTCTACACAAAAGAGGATGTTATATGGATTTGGAAAAGCATATTAAATGGAAATGCAAATGATTTAACGGTCTCTTTGAGCAATATTTTGGATGTTTATATTCCAATAAGTGGTAGAAATATTGACGCTGTCTATATAATGGATTCTGGGATGAAAGAAAGTCTAAAAGGTTTTGTCTTAGCTAATGTTTTTTATTCTAAATTTTAGTGCATTGTAAGTATTTCTTACAGATTACTTTACTCCTCGCAATCGATATTTGCCATAAAATTGCATGGCGGACTGTTTCTGAACATTCAAGTCTTTCCAAGATTAAATTGAATCAAATGGAGAGGTTCTGCTCTAACTTACTGACGAATGGTTTTTGTTTTTTGGCAGTGCAAGAGACGGTGGTATCTGAGGAGATCATGCATAACTTGGACACGTGTGAGGTGACTGTGGTGGGAGATGAACTGAATGGAGATCATGAGAGTTTGGAGGTGGATCTGGCCCAAATCCAGCAGAGAGCTCTGGAGATGAGCTCTTCTAACGTGGGCATGGTCATCACAGGTACTCATCCATCTACATCAACAAACTACTGCTATATATTTGCACACATCTGTTGGATTATATTTGTGTGATTTGTTAATGGTAGTTTATATCCAGCATCTTGCTGAATGGCTGATCAAATGGTATTACAAGCATCAGTACTGTAATCTTGACAAATGCTTAAAGCTTGTCTCTGTCCACAGGGGTTAACACCATGGTGACCTATGAACAGGTCCTGCATCTGATCCGCTACAGGAACTGGCACACAGAGGCATTGTTTGACAGGAAGTTTAAACTCGTCTGTTCTGAACTCAATGGCCGCTACATCAGCAATGAATTCAAAGTCGAGGTATGGCTGACCACACACTGTCCTCAATGTAAACAATGATTTATTAACTTCACTAAAATGTTCCACTAAAATACCACGGTACCTACAGTTATATTTACTATAGTTAACGTATATATACACACTTCCTTTCAAAAGTTTGGGGCCAGTAAGATTTTTTTTGTAAGAAATTAATAGTTTTATTTGGCAAGAATGCATTAAATAATAATAATAATTATAATAAATTATAATAAATCAAAAGTGACAGTAAAGACATTTATAATTTTACAAAATAATTCTATTTTGAAATAAATGCTGTCCTTTTGAACTTTCCATTCATCAAAGAATCCTGAAAAAAAAAAATTTCTTAAAAAATATTAAGCAAGACAACTGTTTTCAACATTGATAATAATAAGACATTTTTCTTGAGCACCAAATCAGCATATTAGAATGATTTCTGAAGGATCATGTGACACTGAAGACTGAAATAATGATGCTGAACATTCAGCTTTGCCATCACAAGAAAAAAAAAATACATTTTAAAATATGTTCAGATGGAAAACAGTTTTTACTGATGGGTATAAGAGACTTGTTTTAAACAAAAAAAAAATCTTATGGTTACCAAATTCCTCAACTGTAGTGTGTAGATTGAAATGAAATGATTTAAATAATTTTCTATTTTTTATTCTATTCATTATTTTTTTAAGCTTTTAGTTTTTATTTTATATATGGTCTTATGCACATTTTATTATTATTTTATCGTTATGTATATACTTATATAAATGCTTGTATAAAAATCAATTGTTATTTGTTTAAGGGTTCTGTTTATATAAAAATGTTATATACAAGTCTATATCAAAGTAAGCCAAAGGATATAAAGAGATAAATGGGATTGTATTGTATTACACAGATGCCAGTTGTGTGACCGTCTTTATTGTTTATGTTATCAGGTCAATGTGATCCATACAGCCAACCCCATGGACCATGCTAACAACGCTATGGTACAGCCTCAGTTCATCAACCAAATTCAGCACGCTTCAGTGGACCTGTCTGGACACAACCTGGCCAACACACATCAGGCCTCAGGTATTTCTTCTTCATCCCTCCATTTCCTTCTCCTCCCCTCCTCTGTTCCATCTGTTCAGCTTCTCTTGGAGATAAAGGCGTTTCATTGGCTGCTTCATCTCTCACAGTATCTCCTAGATTATTGCACTAATCTCTCATTAAAGATAATCCAGACTTTGTAATCAAACGAATAAGCTGTTTAATGTGGAGCTCAAAACTGAATTCAGGTTCTTTCCATGAGTTTTTCTGCAGCTTAAAGTCAATTTAAAAAGTAGGGCAGTTATGGAGCGCTTTTTAATGGCGTTTTTTTAGGGATTATATACAAGTGCGGTCTACAACATCTGGACAGTCGGTGAGGGACACCTCAGACAACCTCTTTTAGGTTTTTTTTCACCCTAAATACCAAATGCTAATCTGTGTCCATCCACTCTTCACAGTTGTCCCCAGTGCTGCCACCGTCGTTATCGTTGTGTGTGTGAGCTTCCTGGTGTTTATGATCATCCTGGGCGTCTTCCGTATCCGTGCTGCCCACCAGCACACCATGAGGGACCAGGAAAACGGCAAAGAGAACGAGATGGACTGGGATGACTCTGCCCTCACCATTACTGTCAACCCAATGGAGGTGTGTTCATAAAACAGAGCTCATTCGCTCAGTGCTCTTACAGCACTCATACATAGTTAATGCAGCAGAGGGCTAAACCCATTAAAAACTCAATGTACCTTTGTAAAAATGCCCCTTTATTACCATCCCTCCTCCTGTTCATTTGTCTGCTAATATGAATTTTCGATAAACTAAACAGCTATTTTTTGCATTATGTTTGCTGTAAGAAGTAATAAATTAGGTCATTTCAGGAATATTGCACTTATAGAGAGACCATTTGATGTGATTCATAAAGCACAGACTTCCATTAAAGAGGCTTGGAATAAATTATTGGTTCACTTTTGAAATCAATTTGATTTCCATCTTAAATTTACATTTTTTTTAATGTTTATATTTTAGAATTTAAAAAATATTTATATATATATATATTTTAAAACCCAATAATTATATATTATATATTATCATATATTATCATTTATACAACAGTTCGTTCTGGTTCTCAAATCTGATTGGTTGAGAACCGTGAGATATTGTACTGGTATCGCTACAGGAACGCCCTTTCACAATTTTGTATCACTCCGCTTGTTCTAGCCGGGTCTTCGCGGTCTCTCTCTCTCATTTGGATGCGTAGAGTACGTTAGTTAATATAAGAAGAAACGTCTAGCTTCGCGGTCTCTCTCTCTCTCTCATTTGGATGCACGTCTTGCCGCATTGTGTCTCTCTTATAACCTCATTATTTCTCACTAATAACCTTACTGAAGCAGCACATGCCCTCGATACGAATTCTAAAAGTGACTTTAACTGTCAACTTGAGCTTTGAATCCGTGGCGGAAGGAAGTAGTTCCACACAAAAGAGGGTTTTATTAGGAGACGGTATCGCTCTCGTACTCGAGTGATATTGCTCATATAAACATATACTATATAGTGATTATATTATAATGTTATATCGTAATATAATCACTATTTATATAACCTTATAATTTACCAAACTCTATGTAAATTATATAATCACTATTTTATATATATAAAATGACTGAAAAACTAAATTCAAATTTTCTACTTATCAAAATTCAAATTATATTAGAATTTAAAAGGCATAATTTCAGTTAGGGGAAAAAAGCTTTTGGCTTCTCTCCTGAGGCCACATGGGGGCGCATCTTATGAAATA
>NW_015647095.1:1060438-1061153 GCF_001515625.1 Sinocyclocheilus rhinocerous
TTTTAAAAAAGAATTTTATTGCTCATAAATCCACTCGTTTTAATGAATCCGCAGATGTCTATTATGCAGTATGAAGAACGTTCAGTTCTCTCTTCCTCTTAGACTTATGAGGATCAGCACAGCAGCGAAGAGGAAGGAGACGAGGAAGAGGAAGAGAGCGAGGACGGAGAGGAGGAAGACGACATCACCAGTGCGGAGTCAGACAGCAGTGAGGATGAGGGCGGCGAACAGGAAGACCAGCAGGGTTCGACTAGACAGCAGCAGCTGGAGTGGGACGACTCCACCTACTGATCCTCCTGAGCACACAGTACACACTACTTACCAACACACACACACACACACACAATGACAAATCCACTCACGCACAGTCACATCCCTCTGCCAATAGGGACGCCCATGTTCCCCCTACCTAAGGAGCCATGCGTAAAAACGCGGAAAACACTGAAAACTAAACGATTATACAATATATGTACAATAATAGATGCAAATATATCCGGTGTCTGTCGTGACAGGTGTCGCAGTCCGCTTCATTTCCACCTGCCGAGGCTTCCCTGTCGACATCTTATCGTGGTGGTATTCAGTGTAGTATAGTATCACAGCTATCTCAATACAAGTTCCTAATTTATTGATGGGAAAAACCGCCATAAAGTCTTGAGATTTTAAAAGTTGAACTTACATTAATTTTACATGGCTTTCTAAACATGCCGCTCTCTTG
>NW_015647095.1:1061163-1067909 GCF_001515625.1 Sinocyclocheilus rhinocerous
CCTCGGCCAATAGGGACGCCCATGTTCCCCCTACGTAAGGAGCCATGCGTAAAAACGCGGAAAACACTGAAAACTAAACGATTATACAATATATGTACAATAATAGATGCAAATATATCCGGTGTCTGTCGTGACAGGTGTCGCAGTCCGCTTCATTTCCACCTGCCGAGGCTTCCCTGTCGACATCTTATCGTGGTGGTATTCAGTGTAGTATAGTATCACAGCTATCTCAATACAAGTTCCTAATTTATTGAATCTTTTTCTGTCCTATCCGAGGGAATCCTGGCCTCCGTTTGCATTTTCTTTCAGCTCTGTACGGACACATCCCTGCACTTTTACTTTCAAGTTGAGCTTCGAGAATGATTTAATGTATATTCCTTGCACATGACGTTTTAGGTTGATTTGCTACAGGAGTTTTGAGGAAAACGCTTTCCGATCACTTTATATTGCATGGCAAGATTTGCAATCTTGGGTATGGAAGAAAACAACTGCTTTTTGATATTTTGTAAATAAGACAAAACCATGTAATTAGTCAGTGTGTTAGTGAAAGCCTAACCAACGGTTTCCGGTATCTAAAAAGACACAGCACCTGCTGTAGAATATTTATGTCAGATGCTCTTAGCATGTTTCAGAAACTTTCAGTAAATCTCATGCTCGTACTAAAAGACGTCCGCTTCACAGAGAGAAACCCATGACAGAGGCTGAGGTTTCTGTGGCAAAGTGTCGTTCATTTTGTCTTTTCTCTTGGAGGTGGGTGTGCATCTTTTTGTTTCGTTCCGTTCTGTTTCGTAGTTTTCGTAGTGCAGTGCTTTGGCTTTACATATGCTAATTCTAGCTGGGCTTGCAATGGCACAAATGCTACACCAAGGCTTCAATGTTTTTAAATTCAGTGACGTTTTGGGACTAATAATCACATTCAGATGATGAATATACAGTTGTTGTTTTTTTCGCGTGGTACTGTTGTACAGTTTAGGCACACCGCATATTTAAGCCATTCTTAAGTGATAGTGCTTGTATTTTCTGTAATAAATAGAGACCAATTGGAATCACAGTACTCAGCACTCTCATAACCCAGTCTGAATAACATTTATGACTGAAACGACACGGAAAACAGGTGTGCTGTTGATTTATCCACAATGTGAGCATTGAAAGGTCTGTTGTGTAATGTTTTGATAGACCTCTTGCTAAAGTACTGGCTTGCGATGGTCAGTTATATGAACTTTACTGAACAAAATTATGGGGGGGGGGTATTTTTATTTCATATATACCTAATTTTGTATTTTAAAAGTTTTCTTTTTTTCTTTTCAAATTCAGGGTTAACCCGTGTTATTCTTGTCATTTCAAGGCCCCTTAAAAGCATTACAAGGGCTAATTTGCCTGTCACAGCGCATTAAAAGAAACAAATTTCAACTTTTAAAGCATAAAATATTTTTGCAGTATGGCCGTTGGATTTTTTGTACATGGAACTGTACTGTAGAGTTGTGTAAAGATATTTGTTTACATTTGGTAAACTTTTATTCCTTTTTGGTGACTCTATCAATCTACTCCAGATTTGCAGGTCATTTCTCTTCGTAGTTGCTTTCAGAATCATGTCATTGTTTCATTTTCTTACTGTGATTGGACATTTCGGGATGCACCCCCTCCGAAAACGGTTAACTATTGGGGAAAACAATAATATTCCGTTCCCGTCGGGCTCGAAAAAGAATGTTAATTATTTAGGAGATTGTACATTGTTTGATTGTTTAGTAAAGACGGACGTGAAGCTTTAGGGTACTTCATTCAGATGTTTTTGTTTACTTGCATGAATATTCTCCATTTAAGGCCTAAGCTGGTGGTGGTATGAATATAATTTTATGTCAGAAAAGGTACAATGCGGGAAGTTGTCGAGAAGGTCTATTTTTGTGACCCATGAAAGGGCGACGAGAGACTTTTTTTTCGTTTTTGTTACATGTTTTGGTCATCAGGTTCCCCCTCAAAATTGACAGGACTTTTAAAAAGAGGTCCAGAATTCAGCTGGTGGAGTTGGGAGTGCCTTTTGCCTATCACAGCGCATTAATGATAACACAACTAACCAAACACTCATCCATGCCATTTTAGTTGTTGCAATTTTCTCATTTTATAATGATTTAATATTAGATTTCTTACAGGTATTGAATTTTCTGTTCGGGATCAACAGCTAGTTTTATCAAGAGTGGACGTTTTAATTGTCCTGCATACAGTAGACGTCTTGTGTTCATGTTGATGTGTAGAGAAAATAATAGGTCCACACTGTATCATCAATGAATATTGTACTAAATCATGTTCGAGGAAATCCACTTCGAAAAGATGTACATTATTATAGGCAGCATACGTGGGTATGAGTTTAACAATATGTGTACAGTGAAAGGTGTATCTCCTGATAACGCTGTAGAGGGCAGCATGAAATTCACAAGAAGCAAATACATGATTTCTCACACAAATGTAATAGTCTTTCACAGTGTATTCTCAAACCGTTTGATCGATGTAAACCATTCCATGAGACCAAATTTAGTATAATCAATGTTTGTACCGAAAATCGCACAATTGTTTGTATCTTCCCTCCTTTCCCCTGATACAAATATTCATCTGCAGGTTCTCAAGGGGAAAAAATCATGTGAATTGTATTTCAAACAATGTGATTTTAAGACACTGGCGCAGAAACTTTCCATAATAAATCAGCAGTCTGTGCTGAGTGTGAACGGCTGCAGATGATGGGTGTCTAATGGGGCATTGTCTTTGCATGTATAACACGAGATATAAATATTTCCTGTAACTGGCACATGGTACTGTGGGTTTGGAGTGGAGTAGATGGGACAGGATACTGGTGATACTATTGAATCAAAGATTAGCCGTCTCAGATTTGCAGCCTTCAGTGGTCATTGTTCACGTTTTGAATTACTTTTATTTTTTTGCTCTAGAAATGAAAACTGGGGATGCTGTAGAACTGTTGGATGCTGCCTTCCAGCTCATTCACTTTTCTATTATTCAGAGGAACAATTATAGTGAAGTCGATGCTTGCTCATGAACAAAATAAAGGATGAGATGGGAATAAAGTTGTGTTGGAGTTTCGATTATTTCGCTTGATAATTATATGCACAGTTTGTCTATGTTTACCTTTACATTAGCACAATCTTGTTTTTATGAATTAATGTATTTGAATATTATATTTACTGTAATATGTGTATGCATGTGATTTAAAACATATTTTCATTTTTATATGTATACAAAGCACATAAACACAAAGTATTTAAATGTGTATATGTATACAAATTCAAATAATCAATAGTAGAGTAACAGTTTAAAAGCTTCTACCATCCTCGTTTCTTTAAAGCTTGAAGGAAAAAAATATTTCTATATCCGAAACATTTCAATCATTCTCCTTGATCTTTCGTCATGTATTTCATCTTTAATGAGGCCTCTATGATGAAGGTGAATTACAGACCACAGTAATGTCGCCAGGACTATAGTGCCACCTAGTGCTTGAAAACGGAAAAATATTCATATCGAATTCATATCTATAAAACGTCTCAGTGGTTCAGAGAAGATATAGAAGCCGGCTAATGTCATACTAAAATGATTAGAATGATAGTGTGGAATTAGGAGTTTTTTATAAGATTTATAAACATTTGCATATAATGATTTTCCAAAGATCACAATCCAGTCTGTAATAGAATTTTGATCTTTTTCCAACCAAATGCATTGCAAAAAAAAAAGTTGTAATGAGAGAAAAGACAAAACACTGACAACTTTTAAGATGTTGATCACCAAATATATTCAAATACAAAGTATTTACAAATATCACACTGGTTAAAAAAAGTTATGACAAACCAAATTAAAATGCATAGTAATTACAGTCTTTTTCACTATCAAATACTAGTACCAAAAGGCTTATTGGCAACAGCTTGATGATAAGGTTAATAAATTACACTACAACCAGAGGGTTAAAAAAGAATCAGGACTTTTTTTTGACAGTCTTACTTCTCTGTATTCAGAAAATAAGAACTATTCTAAAATGAGCTTTTATAAATGTTTGAGACATTTCACTGAAAATGTAAACACTTTTCCTCCACTGTACCCAAATCAAAATATACAATCAAACATAAAATGTATAGGATGTATACAATACTGTCTGATGAATCCAAATGTACATACTTTAGGTTGAGTGACCACATGATGTCATCTGACAGTTCTGTTCCTAAATGTGCAAATTGCAACCATTGTTTAAAAAAAATGACTGTAAATACTGTAAAATGCACGGACAGCATTTAAGCCACACTCACAATAAATGTCAATCCAAGTAAACCTTTATGTCGGGGTCTTCCCAACTCCAGAACTGGCCAATGCCATTATCTTATCTTCAGAACCTAAAAGGGTAAGATACATTTGATTATTGAAGAGGTATTTATTAAGCAAAATATGCTTCAATAGTCATAATTAGCTGCTTCTCATCTTACCCAGGCTCGCAGTCACCTTCTCAAAATGGCTCAGAGTGGCACTAGCATTTGCAGCAAGAAACGCTTCATCCTCTGTTGTCAGCTGTGCATTCAAACAATTTACAGATATCAGAAATGGTTTAACATGTGAGTCTTGAAATAGATGCGAGAGTATTTGTGTCCGTAATAGCCCTCTCACCTTCTCGCCAAGTTTTCTCAGAGCCGTGAGGATCTCCACTTTCTGCTGAGTGTACACATCTCGAGGGAGCTTTCCAACCATCACATCCCGGTCCATCTGAGTTCATACAGTATCATATGAACATATTTAAGTCTTTGCATATATATTTGCATATTTGAAAATGTTAACATGTGCTTGTCACCTCAGCCAGTCTTGTCCTCAGTTGCCCTGGCTGCTTTTTAGCAAACAGCCGAATGACTTCTGGCGTCTTGAATGCCTGACTGATGGCAGCTTGGATCGCCTGATAAATATTTGCAGTCATAAATGATCTCTCAGCATGCATAATTAATTATACCAGTAGACATCAGTCTAGATGTCTTTTTACAGAAAAAAACTTTACCTTGAAATTCTGTACACACACATATATATGTGATCCTGGACCACAAAACCAGTCATAAGTAGCATGGTTATATTTGTAGCAATAGCCAACAATACATTGTATGGGTCAAAATTCTCTTGTACATTCCTGCTCATCTTAATATTTATTAAGTCTACAGTATACTGTCCTGCGCATTTTATTTTATTCTTATTTTTTTATCTTACTTTTTCCATACCTATATATATATTTTTTTTTTTCTTGTGTTTGTATTCTTTAATAATGGCACTGTCCACGGAGCGGACCTGACTTACATTTCACTGCTGGTCATATATTCTCTATATAACCATGTATGTGACAAATAAAAAAAATCTTATAAATTTTTCTTTTATGCCAAAAATCATTAGGATATTAAGTAAAGATCATGTTCCATTAAGATATTTCGTAAATTTCCTACCGTAAATATATCAAAACTTAATTTTTGATTAGTAACATGCATTGCTAAGAAATTCATCTGGACAACTTTAAAGACGATTTTCTCAATATTTAGATTTTTTATCCTAACAAACCATACATCAATGGAAAGCTTATTTATTCAGCTTTCAGATGATGTACAAATCTGAATTTAAAAAATATTGACCCTTATGACTGGTTTTGTGGTCAAGGGTCACATATGAACTTTAATAAAATTAAATTAAATTTCTTACCAGTTGCATTCCCCCCAGTTCATCAACTAGTGTCATATTCCCAGACATCAACTTCTTTAATGACTCATTGAACTCGCTCAACTGTTCTAGTGTCTCTTTTTTGGTTTCTTCATATTCCTCCTCTTCAAGCTCTTCTCTGCAATAGAATAAATAATCAAATTTGTGCATGTAACTGAATGTGTGTTACAGAGAACTGGTGGATTGCCATTACCTGCACTCCTCTAAATCCTGAAGCTGTTGCATTAACCGGTCCAGCTGTTCTTCCATGTTTTGTCTGAGTTTGCTTGTTTCTGATGCCCCTCGAGAAGCCATTGTTGTCTTTTTAAATAATTAACAAGCATAATCACATTTTAGCACCATATATTCATACGGAACATTATTACTACATATGGGAATGCCACAGCTGTTATAATCTGATATACAAGTTATAATACAAGTATAATACAAGTTATATACAAGTTACTGATATACACATTTCTGAACTGATCAGAATTAGTATAGTGTTGGCTGTATCAAGGTAAATATTGTTACAGGTCTGGTATAACATCCATGAAATACATGAAATAAAGCGCATTCTTTTGTCACCTTCTGCTTTATTCTCTCTCACTGCATAGTTAGCTTAGCTTGCACTAAAATATATATATAAACAAACAAATGTACGAACTGTAACAGGATCCTAAACGGCATGGTTTTACGTGAATCAAGTAGTAATTCTCACCCGTACTTTTTTCTCCAAAGAAGTCCTACTGATGAAGACAAAATTATAACGAGACTTAAGTTCCCAAGTCCAGTTGCTAAGGTGTGGTTTGCTAGCACTATTTATCTTCAACAGAAAGCCAATGGCTTTTCTGCATAAACTCTGCGCAGAGTTGATTATCATGAACACACTACGAAGACGTTGGAATGATCACACGCGCATTGATAATTTGTTCCACGGTACTATTACAGCTAGTACTACTAGGGTAAAATACGAATATTTTTAAGAACTTCGCATTTGTCGGTCTTGCTGTTTGTTTACTATAGAGCAATATTTC
>NW_015647095.1:1067926-1076306 GCF_001515625.1 Sinocyclocheilus rhinocerous
TTTGTAGCAATAGCCAAAAATACATTGTATGGGTCAAAATTATTGATTTTTCTTTTATGCCAAAAATCATTAGTATATTAAGTAAAGATCATGTTCCATGAAGGTATTTTGTAAATTTCCTACTGTAAATATATCAAAACTTAATTTTTGATTAGTAACATGCATTGCTAAGAAATTCATCTGGACAACTTTAAAGACGATTTTCTCAATATTTAGATTTTTTTGCACCCTCAGATTCCAGATTTTCAAATAGTTGCATCTCGGCCAAATATTGTCCTATCCTAACAAACCATACATCAATGGAAAGCTTATTTATTCAGCTTTCAGATGATGTACAAATCTGAATTTAAAAAATATTGACCCTTATGACTGGTTTTGTGGTCAAGGGTCACATATGAACTTTAATAAAATTAAATTAAATTTCTTACCAGTTGCATTCCCCCCAGTTCATCAACTAGTGTCATATTCCCAGACATCAACTTCTTTAATGACTCATTGAACTCGCTCAACTGTTCTAGTGTCTCTTTTTTGGTTTCTTCATATTCCTCCTCTTCAAGTTCTTCTCTGCAATAGAATAAATAATCAAATTTGTGCATGTAACTGAATGTGTGTTACAGAGAACTGGTGGGATGCCATTACCTGCACTCCTCTAAATCCTGAAGCTGTTGCATTAACCGGTCCAGCTGTTCTTCCATGTTTTGTCTCAGTTTGCTGGTTTCTGATGTCCCTCTAGAAGCCATTCTTTATCTTTTGAAATAAATAACAGACACAAATCACATCTTTTCATACAAAACATGACATTTCCTACTGTTGCTACATATGTGAATGTCACAGCTGATGTGATGCGATATCCACACAGGTATTTGAACTGAACTGATCAGAATTAGTATGCATCGTTGGCTGTATCAAGGTAATTACTGTTATTTAATCTTGGTTAACCATGACAGATCTGGTATCACATCCATGAATACATGAAATAAATCACATTCTTTTGTCACCCTGCTTTATTCTCTCTCACTGCGCAGTTAGCTTAGCTTGCTCTAAAATATATAAAAACAAACAAATGTACGAACTGTAGAGTCCTAAACGACGTGGTTTTACGTGAATCAAGTAGTAACTCTCACCCGTACTTTTACTTCCAAAAACGTCCAACTGATAAAGACAAAATTACAAAAAGATTTAAGTTCCTAAATCCAGTTGCTAAGGTGTGGTTTGCTAGCACTATTTATCTTCAATAGAAATCCAATGGCTTTTCTGCGTAGACTCTGCGCAGAGTTGATTATCATGAACACACTCTGAACACGTATGAATTGCGCATTCAGCATTTGTTCCACAGCACTGGTATCACAACAAGGTAAAAAATACGAATATTTTAAGAACTTCACATTTTGTCGGTCTTGCTGTTTGTTTACTATAGAGCAATATTTCGCTGCATCTGTTGGTTTAATAAAGTCGGTGAAGTTTTACTGAAACACACTGCAGTCAGACAAATAGGAAGCACGAGACAAGTTTGTTGAATTGGTAAGAAATAAACACGTTTAGTCCTGCTTTCATGACATATTATTGCGAATATTTGTGAAATGGCGTTTTATTGTATAGAATATCATTCCGAAACACGTTTGAATCTTTAAGAATAGTTATTTATTACACTGTTTCCTCATGAACTAGTAGTAATGCTAAATCTTACTACCTACACTTTTGAGACATGAAACGAGATTTTTAGTTGTGATATCCATTTAATTTATATATAAGTTTATATTTAATTACAACAACAATACCCCCAGAAGCAAAGCTTTATTATTATTAATAATTTGTATATGTGTGTTATATATAAAATATGTTGTCTATATATTTTTATCTAGATGACTTTTTTCTGCAGACAGCGTTTTTTATATGATCAATGTCTTCACGAGAGAAAACCAAAGTGGTGCTGCTGGCATGTGGGTCCTTCAACCCCATCACAAACATGCACCTGCGTATGTTCGAACTGGCTCGGGATCACCTTGAAGACACTGGTATGTTTTAAATTAATAATGTGTTAAAGGTATCAGCCTAGTTCACCCAAAAATGAAAATGTTGTCGTCATTTACTCACCCCACAAGTTGTTCCAAACCTGTATGAGTATTTCTTCTATTGAACACAAAAGGACAACCAAACAGTTGACCTCCATAGTATAGAAAACAATTCTATTGATGTCAATGGCTACCAGCAACTGTTTGGTTACCAACATTCTTTGCAATATCTTCTTTTGTGTTCAGCAGAAGAAAGAAATTCATACAAGTTGATTTAGTGATGACGACAAAATGTTATTTTTGGAGTGAACTATGCCTTATTGTGTTATCACTCATCAAATATGCATATTTAACATGCATAACTTTTTTGTGGACTTAGGAAGATACAGAGTGGTGAAAGGCATAATCTCTCCAGTTGGAGATAGCTACAAAAAGAAAGGTCTGATTGAAGCCTGCCATCGGTTAGAGATGGCTAGACTAGCCACGCAGAACTCTGATTGGATCACAGTGGATGACTGGGAGAGCCAGCAGCCGGAGTGGGTGGAGACAGCCAAAGTAGTTCGGTGGGAACATCTTAAGATCACGTGATTTCAGTGAACATTTCATTTTGGGTAAAGTGAAAGATAAATCTGACACACCCATTTTGTTTTGCAAGTATTGTGGTGTTTTCTATTTTTGCACGAGTTCCATGTCACATCAGATCTTGTGTGGTTGGACGTCATATTTGATGTGCTACTACGTCAAGTTTTATGCCAAATTGACATTTAATCAGATCATTCTGATCTTTACTAGGCACCATGCAGAACTTATTTCCAGCGAGAACAACTATGATGATGTGGATACAGTGAGGTGTGGGAAGAGGAGAAAGCTGGAGCAAAATACAATCATCTGTCAGAGCTCTTCTTATATTAACACAAAAGAAGGTATGATAAAATAATCCTTCATAGGATAAATGTTCCTACTGCTCAGGGCGGTTAAAAGGGTGTTTACCTTAGAATGCCACTCTGTCACAATACCTTACAACAGGCAATGAAATTAACGGCTGTTGTGCCCTCAGGACAGCAGAGAAACAATGTACAGCGAGTTATATTTATGTTTACACAGTTCAGCACAATCTGCATCTCTCAGCACTGTCTAACAGCATTCCTCTGCAAGTGGAACACTTTGAAGCAAATGTATAGGTGTAATAAGTGAGAATTGAAGCAACTAATGAAGAGAAAAAGGAGAAATGCTTTTTGAGAACATACCAGTGTTTCCTACTGGATTTTGCAGTAAGCACTGATTTTTACAGCAGTAACTGGTCCTAACAGTAATTCATTTCTTTGATGCCTCAGTGTCTCTTGATCCTTCAGAAATCATTCTAATATGCTGATTTGATGTGCAAGAAATATTTCTTAATATCAATGTTGAAAACAGTTGTGCTGTAAAATGTGTGTGGAAAACATTTTTTTTAGGATTCTTTGATGAATATAAAGTTCAAAAGGATAGAATTCAGTTGAAATAAAAATCTTTTGTAATATTATAAATGTTTTTACTGTCACTTTTGATTCAGTGTATTCTTGCTGATTAAGTATTCATTTCGAATAATAATTTAAGTATAAAATCGTAATGACTTCAAACTTTTAAACGGTAGTGCAACTTATTATTTAAAAAAAAAAAAAGCTAAAATATAATTTCTTTTGCTACGCCACTCTATTATGTTCTACGTACTCTGTCTTCATGATTTAATAACATTTAGTTGCAGTAGAACAGCGTAGCCATACTGTAATTAACATATAGTGTTGGCTTGCCCAAATGGCTTTGAAAAGGAGCACATTTTTTAAGTCAAGACTCATGACTTTCATAAAAAGATCAATGATTAAAGCAGTCAGTATCACTAATATGATGTGTATCATTGTCATAAATCTATATTTTAGACACCCCTCACCTGAACCTCCTGTGTGGTGCTGATGTGCTGGAGTCATTTGGTGTCCCCAACCTTTGGAAGCCAGAGGACATTGAGGAGATAGTGGGCCGCTACGGTGTGGCGTGCATCACCAGATGTGGCAGTGACCCTGAGAAGTTTATCAATCAGTCTGATGTGCTATACAAACACCGTAAGAACATCTGTATGGTTCGGGAATGGGTGACCAATGAGATCTCAGCCACCCATGTGCGCCGTGCCCTACGCAGAGGACAGAGTGTCCGCTACCTGCTGCCTGACCCTGTGGTGCGCTACATTCAGGAACACAGTCTGTATAGCGCTGAGAGCGAGCAGATGAATGCTGATGCTATCCTTGCCCCTTTTCAGAGATACACCAGCACTAACTAGACTGATGTTCTGCTGCTTTTGAGCTAGTTTCTTGTTCTGTTTGTGGTCTTTGGTGGAGGGCTGATCTGTTACCCACAGAACTTGACTGACACTTGATTCATAGTTCATTTTGCTTCCGTGAACTCATTTGGTTGTGAGTGATTGCTTTGCAGTGTATCATGAATAATATAGGATACATTTTGTAAAATATTATTTGATTCGATTTTAATAAAGGTTGATACATTCATATAATTACTTTTATTGTAGTTCACTGCCAAACATAGAAAATCACTTTTAGAAGAGGAATTTTTATCAATTATTTTTGAGTTTTAAGCTCACTGTTTGCCTCCAATAAATGTTCTTCCATTTGGGTGCTAATAAATGAAAAATCTGGTTACAATCATCCTTTTCTCTTTTGGTAACACTTTATTTTAAGGTGTCCTTGTTACACGTTTCATGTACTTACGATTATAATAACTGATTATAATAACAATAAATTATGCATAATTACATGCAAGTAACCCTAAACATATAGTAAGTACATGAATTTAATTAATATTACTCAGTACTTAAATGTCCTTTAAAGTAAAGTGTAACCTCTCTTTTTTTATTATATTACATATCTGTAATCTTTAAAACAAAATGCTTATATAACAGGTTAAGGGTCATTGTGAAGGTATGATATGCCACATTTGCTCAGTGACATTTATTTGACAAGTGAGAACATTTGCTCTGAGCATTTAAACATCAGATATTTTTTATCTTTGTGTTTTAGTGCTGACATCTTGGCATGTGGAGAACAGCAGTTTGACAGTGAAGCTCTTACAAGCTTTTCCATAGTTACAAAACATGATCTTAATCTGAAGACCTGTTAGATCAGTGCTAATATATGAGGCCTTTTGTTTTAGCACACATAGACTAAATAAAAGTGGGAATTCCCAGGAATAACATGATTACCACAGAAACTTCCTTTCTGCCTTGCATATAGTGAAACAGTTTCCTGTGAAGGTCACACTTAAACATATCCATTGTCATCTATATTCTCCCTCAGGCATGTCCTCGTGACCTGGTAAAATTTAGAAATACTAAACATGAAAAGGACATTACCTGAGTTTCCCTGACTCACAAAACTCATACGAATGAAAGATTTATTTTGCATTCATTGATCAAATTAATGGGTCTTTTACTGATTGTGTCACTTTGGTTGATGACATTTGCATATAATAAAAACATCAGAGCAGGTGTAGCCTAATATGCACTTCCAAGTCACATTTGACACCTTGTAGTTTTGTTTATTGTGATCCGATTTGATTAATCAGTCATGTGATTTACAAAATATGTCTTAAGCTTAAACAGATGATCCACGATAGCCTACATTTTAAGCATTATAATTATTTTTATTCATTTTATTTTATCCATATAATGCCACTTAATTCAATTGTAGTTAACACTAATTCATCCTCGCATGCTCAAAATAGTAAGTTTCGGTCTTTATACTTGTCATCTTTTAAGAAATTCACAGTAATTTCACGTGCGTGATTGTTTTTCTTTGTGGCGCTCATGTGATGATGATGATGATGATGATGTCGTATGTGGGATCACTTGACAGTAATGGAACTTTTTTTTTTTTTTTTGCTGCTAAGGAACCTTTGTTCAAGTTACAAGGAAGAACAGACAAATGGAAGGCATGCAAACGAAGTAAAATGAGTGTGAATATCTGATAGGATTTTGTAATATACCGCTTATTTTATCAAGCGTTATGACTTACTTAGCGTCTGAACAGGTGCTTTTGTGTTTACGGGTGTGTTTTGCCAAACTATTTCCACACAAACACTTGCCAGACACGTTTTACTTTACGTAAGGTATGACCTTTAAAGAGTTGACGACGTGCAAATTAGAATACGTAGACTACTAAGCACCGCCCACTCAGCAATCAACACATAAGTGCTGGGAATCCTTCTGTCTGTCATACCTTGCACCTTGTTTTCTACTGGAATAATTTGCAGACGGTTAACAAAATGCCTGTAAGCCTCTGTGGTACTTGGGACATGGTGAGCAATGTCAACTTTGAGGGATACATGATTGCTTTAGGTAAGAGTGCAGTCTTTTTCCTGTGAAATTAATAATTGCTCATAATTCTGTTGCTAAAACTGAAAAATTGCATGTTTTATTATATTTATTATATTATTCAATTTTTTAATGTATGTCAGCAATAATAGATCCTAAACTCTCTTCTCACAGGGATCAGTCTGTACACCCGCAAGATCGCCCTGAAGCTAAAACATCGTAAAGTGATCGAGCAGGTGGGGGATCAATATGTCGTCAAGACTCTCAGCACCTTCAGAAACTACACTTTCTCCTTCAGAGTCAATGAGGAGTTCGAAGAGTTCACCAAGGCGCTGGATGACAGACACTGCAAGGTAGAGTTTTATCATTCTATTGCAACACATAATTTACTGTTATTACTATAGTAAGTAGTACATGTAACATGTAACAAGGACATGGTAAAATGAAATGTTACATTGTTTATTTATTTATTTTCATGACATTCAATAGAACATATTTCATAGTAGAGAACTGACAGTCTTACTACTCAAGAACACTGACAGCCCTTTAGACTGTTTGAATACAAATATTTGCTGAAAAGATGATCTGGAGAATGCACTTAATGCACTGTTTGAAATTAAACCTAAATCTATTGGTGTAGTCTCTGGTGACATGGGAGGGGAACAAGTTGGTGTGCATTCAAAAGGGCGAGAAGAAGAACAGAGGTTGGGCACACTGGATAGAGGACGACAAACTCCATTTGGTAAGTGTGAAATTAAGCATCTTACACTATAAAAATCTGTAATACACGTTAATGTAATACACTAATACTCATACCTCTCAACCCCATTATAGGAGTTGCACTGTGAAGATCAAGTCTGCAAGCAAGTTTTCAAACGGGTTGTTTGAGGTCCTGCTGTGGCGCTTGCTGTGAGAAAAGGTGTATTGATGTAAACAAAGTTGTTTACACTTCTAAGTCAGAGGAATATGAGGCAAGAAGAAGAACCATGAGTTTCAACTTCTGCCTCAAAGCCTGACTAATCAATTACATTCAGTGAGAGGCTTGCAGACTGAGCCAGAGTGTCTAGGAGCATGATGTATATTGCCACTAGAGGGCGCCATAAGACCACGAACAAACAGAACTCAAGTCAACAGCAGTTTACTCACTGGAAACTATGTTGTCAATAGTTGTGCCACCATTGCCTACTAATCATGTTTACATGTAATACAAGAACCACATTTACAGACATTTAGCAATCTGTAATGTGCTTCTGTATTTCTGCAAGCCAGAATCATTATTTCACCAGAATATGACTAATTAAGGACTGTGCCTCTTTTTGAACACTTAAAAAGCATTTTGTTACTGGTTTAGTTTTTTTTTGTTTGTTTATTTTTATAATCTTGGTAAGATTTACAGTTTTTTTTTGTTTGTTTATGTATGTTACAGCTAAATATGCACACTTTATTCATTCAATAACTGGAATTCAACACCTTGTTCAATTACTTAAATGTCCCTTATTGTGCAATAAACTTTGAAACAAGTTATACTATACTGGGTTGTAATGTCTCTTTTAGAAGGAATTGTAAGCAACAAATCATCATCATCAGAGGCGCCGCTGGGGGGGGGCTAGGACGATTCTAAGGGCCCACGCACTTTTGATCCCCCAGAGATCTGTTTTATTAGTAGTAACAGTAGTAGTAGTAATATAATAGAAATTATAAATGTATCTACCAAATAGTTACAAATAAAACAAAATTACGGCTTATTTCTGCATTTCCAGCGAAATGATCTCCCCCCATTCACTGCATGGTTTCGTCCCGTCCTACGTAGCCTAGAGTCACTGAGTGAGATCAGATGGTAAACTGTCAAATTAGAGATGTCTTCGAGTTCGAGGGGGGGCAAATGCGCAAGAGAGGTGATCAGTAAGGGAAGTCGTCTTTCACTATTTTAAGTAACTAATAGCATAATTCTTAACCTTGGACCTTATTCTTGAAACACAAAATGACAAATAAAAAAGATTAAATCTATCTA
>NW_015647095.1:1081448-1117031 GCF_001515625.1 Sinocyclocheilus rhinocerous
GCGTTTGATGTTTTAATATAAAGATTTCAATTAGACAATCACACCTCACTGATATTTGTTTTATGGTTCAGACTATGACTATTTGGTGTTTATAAGGAAGCTAGCTGACTGGCTAGCAACATAATTAAGCTGAAAATTAAAAGAAAGGCAATGGAGCAGCTCAGTCCTGAAGAGGTAAGGCTATTTTCACACAGTTTAATGTATTTCTAGTCGAAACTGCTTCTGTTATGGCATGACCGTTGTATTTTATTAAAGGCTTATTGGCTTGTCATTGTCACCTTCTTTTTCAGTCGCAGTAATGATGGGATAAGCTAACATGACACCGGCTAATCGACAGCTCAGTATATCCAGATTAAATTTATTTCGCTTGTAAATATGAGGCTATGTTATGAATCTCATTTTGAGCCAGTTAAGCGCCGATATAGAAGCGAATTAAATGAAAATATGGAGGTTGTTTCCAGTCAGCTCGTTAGCAAGTGATACGTTTGACAAACTGCATCTGTCACAAGCCTCGATCATCTGCTTTTTTTCTCATTCTTTATTTCCACAATTAAAATAACATCCTTATCGTTTTCTGTCGCTGGGGAGTGTGTAACGTTAACCAGTTGACAAGTTAAAATTTCTTTTGTGAAGATTTTCTTCACTGGGAATCCAAAATGGCTGAAAGACTGTCGTGTGAAGAAATAAAATCATTTTGGACCAGATGTTTGGTCAATTTAACTCACAGTAGTGATAAAATGTGCAACTATCAAGGTTACCTTTGACAAGGGTATGCATTTGACTAAATGACATCTGGCTTAGAAACTGAAATCATGCGCAACAAGCTTTTGTCAGGTCAGTATATTTATCATGGGGTCAGCTGTTGAAGCTTAAAACCTTTGGTTTAACTCGGAAAAAAACGTAGTATTTTATGGTAAAATTTATTGTAAGTGCAATTGATCCCATAAAGCTCTTGGTTTCAGGTTTTGGATATTGTTATTTGGCACTGGTGGATATTGCTGTATGACACTGGTGTGGATTTACAGTCAGGGCTTTGTGTTTAGTTGTTCTACTGTAAATTAAGACCAAACTCTGCCCAGCTCTGACCTGAAAAACAGCTTAAACCAGTCTATGCAGGTTTGCTGGTCTCACTTTAGAGCTGGTTAGGCTTGGAGAACAGCTAAGACCAGCAAACCATCTTAAGCTGGTTCAAGCTGTTTTTTCATCAGCTGTCTTATTAATTTAAACTAATAGTCAATAATTTGTTGATTAAAATATATAATAAATATACAAAATGGATAAGTAAAACAATTTTGAGTTTTAAATAATAAATAAATGTAGATGTCAGCCATTTACCTTGGATCTTAATTTCAACTAGAGCTCATATACATTTTCAAAATAAGCTGCAATACTGATTTATAATTGCATTTATTCTGTGTTGGATACCATTTTAGCTATTCCATGTAAATCTGAAATAATATACAATTAAACGCGAGTTTCAGAAACATTATGTCTGTGAACTGAGGTGCATCATCCTTTGCTAATTCAAACTGGTTTTACCTTTTTTTGGCTGTTTTGATTCATTCAGTCATGCATTTACATTCTTGCCATTTCACTGACAGTATTTGCTGTGGAAGCTGAGGCCTTCTCCATCTCAAATGACTCACTCAGCTGTGTAGAGTTGATTCGTCACTGCTGAAAATAATGAAGGCTTTAGGACTTTAAATACATAATACTGTTTGCTTTAAAAACGTGTGAAATGATATATAGAAATTCCCTCTTTGCTTTTAAAGGTCTGCCCTTGTGTTTACCTACTAAGAGCAATTAATGTCATCAGACTGTAAACTATTGCTCATTATTGATTTGTAATTAGATTAAATTGTAATCAATCTCCCTTCTTTAGATCCGTAGAAGGCGACTGGCCCGGTTAGCTGGAGGGCAGACGTCACAGCCCAGCACCCCTTTGACATCCCCACAGAGAGAGACTCCTCCAGGGCCCTCCGGGGCCTCATCACAGCCTGTCCCACCAGCTCCATCTCACACTCTGGGCCTAAATGCCCAAAATGTCACCCCTGCCACCTCTCCTATGGGGGCCTCGGGTAAGTGCTGTGCTGACTTTATCATTCAAAAACATTCAGTGAGGATGCATTGAATTGATTAAAAGTGACGGCAAAGACATTTAGAATGTTTGCAGAATATTTTGATTTCAAATAAATGCTGTTCTTTTGAACTTTATATGCATCAAAGGATTCGGGAATAAATGTATCAGTTTCCACAAAAATATTAAGCAGCACAACACTTTTTTCAACATTGATAATAAGAAATGTTTCCAGAGCAGCAAATCAGCATATTAGAATGATTTCTGAAGGATCATGTGAATCTGATGACTGGAGTGATGTAGTGCTGTCAAACAATCAATCGCGATTAATCGCATCCAAAATAAAAGTTTTTGTTTACATAATACATGTACTGTGTATATTTATTATTTATATATAAATACACACACATACAGTATATATTTTGAAAATATTTACATGTATGTACATTTATATATTTATGTTCTTATATCGTATATTATATATAAATACATTTAATATATAAACAGCATATTTTTCTTAAATATATAAACATGCATGTGTTTGTATATGTATATATATATATATATATATATATACACAGTGTACACATATATTATGTACACAAACTTTTATTTTGGATGCGATTAATCGTTTGGCAGCTCTAGAGTAATGGATGCTGAAAATTCAGCTTTACCATTGCAGGAATATATTACATTTTAAAATATATTCAAATAGAAATCAATTTTTAAATGTAATAATATGGAACAATTTTACTGTTTTAAATGTATGAAAAATGGCATTATTAAGGACACAAAAGCATTATTATTATTGACCCCAAACTTTTAAATGATAATGTATATTTGAGAGAATAAAATGTTATAGTCTTACTTTCAGAACATGGGAATTTCCCTTATTTTCGTTTTTACAAATGCAAAGCAGATTTTGCTTTCAGATACAGCCTTTGTGTTCAGGGGAATTTTTGAATGCATGAAACATGATTTTTATATTGCACCTGACTGGATCAATAAATGCAGTTTTATACAGTTATCCACTAGGTTGCAGGCAGCTCTCCTGCAGTGTCCCAGTTCATTCTATTCAGTGTTATTAATTGTAAATATTGGGTATTTTATGGACACAGTGCATTTGAGCTGACAGATGTGAGTAGTGTTTGAAATCCCATTGTAGGTTCATTGTAATAAAATTTTACTATGACTGTAATCTTGTCTTAGTAAAAAGTGTTGAGGATAAAATGACCAATGTAATAATATTGAAGGTCTAAGTGGCCTTTTTGTAATCTTGTGTGGATTAAGCTTTAATACTCAAGCTATATAGCATTAGCTGTTTGTACTTCACTATAGTGATTGAATCAATGGCCTTGTTTTAAAGATTTTTTGATCAGTGTTGATATCAAGGTAAGTGATTTTTGGCTCACTGCGTCTTGCCGTGGAGAAATTGCACAGTCATGGAGGTGGCACAGCCTTGACCAGGGTTTAAATAAGGGCACATAGACAGGCAAGGCTGATGACTCTGTTTTGTTCTTGTTGTGCCATAGCCCCCTTTTTTTGTTAAATATCAATGTGCCATGTGGTAAAGTTCCTCTTTAGTTTAATTTTTACAGTCTAAGGACCTTTGGTCTTTTATTGTCTTGTAGATGAGCTGTAAAACTTCTGTTATTTCATGCTGTATTATATATTGAGACTGAAAACATCACATTCAAATTAAGCTGTATTAGTTGATTTTGGATGATGCTAATTTGTTTCTTATTCTGTCATACATTCATTTTAGTTTGTATCACACATTTGATCAAAACAAGTTTTGCTTGTTTTTTCTTTTTGGTGTTTGGCACTGATCTACTGTTCATTTAAAAAGCATTTCAGTTAAAGTCTTTATGATTGCATGCTTAATTACCTTGAAGCCTTGCTAAACTGAAATAGGGGATCGAATAAGTGTTTTGAGCTGGTGTGTGTTGTCATTGGAAACAACTATGTCCACTACCACACATTATTCTAGGTCTTTGAGCACATAATATCCACAGTTACATGAAAAAGCTGTTCTAGCACAAGTCTGCTCTTTGTTGTAGCTTCTCTCTGGAACGTACAGCATTGAGATGTAATCAGTCATAAGACAGAAACCAGGTCCAGTGCATTCACTCCTCTATTAATATCCTTTAAACATTCTGGTTAGGTTTGTTGTTGACCTCTAACCCCAAGTAATAAACGATTGCAGTTAATCCATCCCAAATTGCTTTTTTTTGTTAATTATTTTAGTCTTGGCTGATTTGTTTTGTAAACATTATATTTCTAAAGAAATGTAAAGGGGTCATATGATGCGATTTCAAGTTTTCCTTTCTCTTTGGAGTGTTACAAGCTGATTGTGCATAGATAAGATCCCTGAAGTTGCAAAGACTAAAGTCTCAAAACCAAAGAGATATTCTTTATCAAAGTTAAGACTCTGCCACGCCCCCCTAAAACGGCTCATTCTAACACGCCCCCACATATCTACCCCACTATGTGGAATCTTTAAAAAAGCATCATATGACCCCTTTAAAATGCAATTTTGAAAATCACCCATTGCCTTATATTGACAGAATTTCTAGCATTATAAATGTAACCAACGTTAATAATGGTTAATGTAATAATTGCATTCTTAATTGTAATTGGTCGTCTTTATAACATAGATTTGCATATCAAATCATAATTAATCGTGCCTTTCTGTATTTCTTTAACCACGTTTTTGCATTGAAGCATTAAAGTGAGGTCACATTAGCAAACTTTTAGAGAAAATTTGCAGACCAGAAAAGATCTGCAAAAGTTCCATTGTTAATTAATAGTGTAGCAATGTATGAAGCACAGCTGACACAGAAGTCACTTTCAAACCAAGCAACTTTCTGTTGGTCAACATGGCAAAATCACTTGACCAACCCAAAGGTGATGCAAAGGCTATCTAAGGAAGTCTTTTGTCCTGACATGAAATTCTTTAAAGGGGTGGTTGATTTCACTTTTTTAACGTTAGTTAGTGTGTAGTGTTGCTGTTTGAGCAAAAACAATATCTGCAAAGTTGCAGTGCTGAAAGTTCAATCAAACGGAGATATCTTTTAAAATTCTGGCAGTTTAATGCCTACAAAAACGGCTGGTAGGGACTACAACGAGTTACTTCCCGGGTTTGTGACATCAAAAACCCAGATAAACCCCGCCCCCGGGAACATGCAACGAAGGGGGCGAGGCTATGCTGCGCTGCTTTAGAGAAGAGGAAGAGAAAACTAGGGGTGCACGTAAAAATCTATTCATATATGAATCGTGATTCTGTCTTTTAACGATTCTAATGGATTCACAAGATTCAAAATCAATGTTCTAAAGCAGCGATTCTAATTCTGTTCCTCACACCCCCTGTTCTGCATCTCTCTCTCTCTCTCTCTCGCGCTCCCATTTTGGGAGAAGGAACAGAGCTGTGTAGAATAAAGGTAAATTATGTGAAAAATAATGCGTTTTATTAAAAACGAAGCATTAACACATGTTAGACTGCACCCCATAAACACAATCAAGCCTAGAAAAAACCAATCAACCACCCCTTTAAAGTGTGAATTCTAGTTGACTGAAAGTGACTGGAAAAAATAACAAAAAAATCCAGGTTTGCTGTGCTTGTTTTAGGGCTGCATCATTTGGCCAAAATATTGTGATTTATATATAATTAAAAAACACTAAAATTCTTAAAGAACACAATAATGATCCTAACAACGACACTGATTAATTTAATTGATATATTGTTTTAAAATATACATTGATTCACTGTCCTGCACTGATATGTGCTTCAAGAATTGCTGATGTAGATTTAGTTTTTTCCCCTCTAACTCTGTGCTTGTTTTCTGGGTAAAAGAGGTCCAGATTTCCAGTTTTGAGACAAGTGTTTGCAAACCTTGGAAGATTTAGTGAGCTTTAGAGAGCCATTTTCATTGCATGTTTCGATTCATTCTTAACTGAAAATTGTTCAAATGTCCTTTAGTTAAACTTGAACTATGTGGTTTGTATTCCAGCCATGAAAGTTTCAGAAAGTTTTTCTTGAGCTTGATTACAGCTTAGCCAATTTTTTCCATGACACAATCAGCAGATTCGTACTGAAACACAGTGCTTCCTTTTGTGCTTTCCATTACCGTAGGGGTTGCTTACCGCAGCCAGAGCAGCGAAGGGGTCAGCTCTCTCTCCAGCTCTCCATCTAACAGTCTGGAGACGCAGTCCCAATCCCTGTCCCGCTCCCAGAGCATGGACATTGACACAGCCTCCTGCGAGAAGAGGTGAGAGACAGCCGTGGACCTTTGTCCTCTCTGTGCTCCTAATCAAAGATAGAGCATGACGTAAGAGCTCAAACTGAGATTGTGCTGGAGATGAAGTATTGTATCTCACTTCAAGTAGTCTCTTTAATCTGCAGAATCTCTCTTCTGTTGGATTGCAAATGCTTTTGGACTCTAGCCACATAATTTCTAAAGTGCATATAAAGATAAATACATACAGCTGGAACTTTATATATTAAGTAAACCTTCTCTATCATAAGCTACATAGTCTTTGTATCTTCTATTGTACCTTTATAACATGCAGTGCTAAAGTTATATAGTTTTACAATTAAAGAGTTGAACTGCTACTTGAGCTAGATCTCATCTTTGTGGTCTTCAGCATGTCTCAAGTAGATGTGGACTCAGGAATTGAGAATATGGAGGTGGAAGACAGTGATCGCAGAGAGAAAAGGAACCTGGCTGAAAAGGTAACCAGATGCACTAATAAAAAGATAATTATTTTTATTCAATGGCCGATAACGGATAAGTGGCATATTCAATTGTTATACTATTTGTCTAAATAAAAAAAATAAAAAACACGTTTAACAGGGTATTGGTGTTTTTAATTATGCACTTTGAGTCTTAGATGATAGCAAAGGTAATCTAAAAGTGCATGATAATTTTCTCTATTTTTGCAATATCGGCTGATACCAATAAACAATGTGTTGGACAATGGGGTCAAGTCACAAAGTTTGAGAACCAATAATCTAAAGTATTTTTAAGTGACATGCTGAATTAATATTTGCAGGATTCCTCATCCAGTTCTGACGTCTCTGAAGAGCAGGCTTTGCACCTCATCTGTAAGATCTTGCGTGTCTCTTGGAAGGACCAGGACCGTGATGTCATCTTCCTCCCCTCACTTGCTGCTGAATTCCAGAAGAACCCTAGGGATGGTATGGGCAAAAAGCAATAGAGGGTGTAAAGCCCCGTTCACACCAAGAACGATAACTATAAAGATAACGATATTAGCGTCCACACCAGCGAACGATATCGTCTGTTTATTCTAAGCGCACATGCGTCTGCCACTTTAAATTCTTGAGCTCGTTACAGCAGGATGGATTCTGATTGGCTGTCAGTGTTTTATCGTTCATCAGCTGGAAAAAAATCGTTTTGAAAGTGATCACAACGATATCGTTCCTCTGTATCGTTATCGTTATAGTTGTGGTGTGAACTATGCTATTCTTTAATATTGAGAACGATTTTTAGAACTATATCTTTATCGTTATCTTTATAGTTATCGTGCTTGGTGTGAACGGGCCTTAAGACATAGAATTCTGATTTCTCTGGAATTGAATTGCATTGTGCTTTCATCTAGTTTACTCTGACTTCAAAGACCTGATCGGACAGATTTTAATGGAGGCTCTAATGATGTCCACCCGATCACGTGACTGTAACCCATTCGCCAGCTTGACCGCCACATCTCAGCCAATTACCGCTGCCAGATCCCCGGACCGTCACCTGACTCTTGTCCCACCCTCCAGCCAGAGCGGCAGTCCCATGATGCCCTGCGCTGGTTCATTCGGTGCCAGCTCTCTTTCCAGGCAAGTGTGATAGCTGACAAACTCTCCTTTTAAAAGGAATTATGTATCCACCTACACTGGTGGCCAAAAGTTTGGACTAATTAAGTCTTTTTAAATGTTTTTGAAAGAAGTCTCTTATGCTCACCAAGACTGCATTTATTAGAATGCATTTTAAAATATACAGTAAAAACAGAAATATTGTGAATCTTTTCTTTTTTAATGTATTCTAAAATGTAATTTATTCCAGTGATGGCAAGCTGAATTCAGAGGCCATTACTCCACTCTTCAGTGTCACATGATCCTTCAGAAATCATTCTAATATGCTGATTTGGTTCTCAGTTATTATTGTTCAGCAAAAACGTTTTTCAAAGGGCACCTATTATGCCCCTTTTTACAAGATGTAATATTAGTCTTGGGTGTCCCCAAAATGTGTCTGTGAAGTTTCAGCCCAAAATACCCAACAGATCATTTATTATAACAGCTGGAAAATGTAGTTTTTGGGGGGTGTCTAAAAAAGAGCTGTTTTGGAGTGTAACGCTTTAAATGCAAATGAGCTAGATATTCCCGCCCCGTCTCCAGAAGAGGGCGTTGCATATACGTCTCTCTGCATTGCATATCTACAGCAATAAACAGCCGGTAGAAGCAACTGGGAGCGAGAGAACCGGTGTTCAGCCGTACATATGGTTTAAAGGGGATTAAAAAATGAGAAGTGGGTGGATTTTTATCATTGTAGGGTGGTTGTGTTCACACACTGTCAACACACATTTATGTCCAAACACCATGTAAAAGTGGATTTTGTATAATAGGTGCCCTTTCAACATTGATAAAAATAAGAAATGTTTCTTGAGCACCATATTCTGCATATTAGAATGATTCTTGAAGGAACATATGACACCGAATTCAGGAGAAATGACTGCTAAAAATGTAGATTTGCCATCACAAAAATTCATTGCGTTTAAAAATATATTCAAAACGGTTATTTTAAATTGTAGTAATATTACCATTTTTGCTGTATTTTTAACAAAAAATGCAGCCTTGGCGAGCAGAAGAGACTTCTTTCGAAAAAAAAAAAAAACATAATTCCAAACTTTTGGCCGCCAGTGCACACATCCACCTACACCCCTTTGTCTCACATTCTTGATTTTTCTTTAAATTTCCTCCTCCTTCTTTGTTTCCGCCTTCATTTTCATCAATGTCTTTGTTGTTTTCAGTCTTTACGGTTGTAGCCCAAACCCACTCGCTCTGAGCTCTGCCAGAATGAGTGCTCCATCTGTCCCACTGGCTTCTGCAGCCGCCCTCCCGGTTCCCCCAAGTCCTCCTGTCTCTCGCCCTCCCACCAGCCTTCCACCTCCCTCTCCATCCACCCCTCTGCCCATCTCCCAGAGATACAGGCTCTATCTGACTTCAGAGACCTGATTGGACAGATTTTAATGGAGGCTCTCATGATGTCCACCCGTTCGCGTGACTGTAACCCATTCGCCAGCTTGACCGCCACATCTCAGCCAATTACCGCTGCCAGATCCCCGGACCGTCACCTGACTCTTGTCCCACCCTCCAGCCAGAGCGGCAGTCCCATGATGCCCTGCGCTGGTTCATTCGGTGCCAGCTCTCTTTCCAGGCAAGTGTGATAGCTGACAAACTCTCCTTTTAAAAGGAATTATGTATCCACCTACACTGGTGGCCAAAAGTTTGGACTAATTAAGTCTTTTTAAATGTTTTTGAAAGAAGTCTCTTATGCTCACCAAGACTGCATTTATTAGAATGCATTTTAAAATATACAGTAAAAACAGAAATATTGTGAATCTTTTCTTTTTTAATGTATTCTAAAATGTAATTTATTCCAGTGATGGCAAGCTGAATTCAGAGGCCATTACTCCACTCTTCAGTGTCACATGATCCTTCAGAAATCATTCTAATATGCTGATTTGGTTCTCAGTTATTATTGTTCAGCAAAAACGTTTTTCAAAGGGCACCTATTATGCCCCTTTTTACAAGATGTAATATTAGTCTTGGGTGTCCCCAAAATGTGTCTGTGAAGTTTCAGCCCAAAATACCCAACAGATCATTTATTATAACAGCTGGAAAATGTAGTTTTTGGGGGGTGTCTAAAAAAGAGCTGTTTTGGAGTGTAACGCTTTAAATGCAAATGAGCTAGATATTCCCGCCCCGTCTCCAGAAGAGGGCGTTGCATATACGTCTCTCTGCATTGCATATCTACAGCAATAAACAGCCGGTAGAAGCAACTGGGAGCGAGAGAACCGGTGTTCAGCCGTACATATGGTTTAAAGGGGATTAAAAAATGAGAAGTGGGTGGATTTTTATCATTGTAGGGTGGTTGTGTTCACACACTGTCAACACACATTTATGTCCAAACACCATGTAAAAGTGGATTTTGTATAATAGGTGCCCTTTCAACATTGATAAAAATAAGAAATGTTTCTTGAGCACCATATTCTGCATATTAGAATGATTCTTGAAGGAACATATGACACCGAATTCAGGAGAAATGACTGCTAAAAATTTAGATTTGCCATCACAAAAATTCATTGCGTTTAAAAATATATTCAAAACGGTTATTTTAAATTGTAGTAATATTACCATTTTTGCTGTATTTTTAACAAAAAATGCAGCCTTGGCGAGCAGAAGAGACTTCTTTCGAAAAAAAAAAAAAACATAATTCCAAACTTTTGGCCGCCAGTGCACACATCCACCTACACCCCTTTGTCTCACATTCTTGATTTTTCTTTAAATTTCCTCCTCCTTCTTTGTTTCCGCCTTCATTTTCATCAATGTCTTTGTTGTTTTCAGTCTTTACGGTTGTAGCCCAAACCCACTCGCTCTGAGCTCTGCCAGAATGAGTGCTCCATCTGTCCCACTGGCTTCTGCAGCCGCCCTCCCGGTTCCCCCAAGTCCTCCTGTCTCTCGCCCTCCCACCAGCCTTCCACCTCCCTCTCCATCCACCCCTCTGCCCATCTCCCAGAGATACAGGCCCTACTCCCTTAGCTCGTCCATCCCCATAAGCCCAAGCCCCAGATCTACTCCATCTGGTATGCTTACGCCCCCTACAACTTCAGGTATACCCTCCAGCCCTTCCCCCAGACACCATAGCACCCACACCTCCATGCCTTTCCCCATCCTCCCCAGCTCTCCCAGCACTATGGCCAGAAGGACTGCGCTAGCCGCCCGGATGCCCTCTAGGTACCTTTTACACCCTGTTAGATGTGAAGTTGTATCTTTGTAGTCTTTGTGTTTTTATTCAGTCTATCTGTCTGCTTCCATTCGCACATCGCGGCCACACCAGCCCTTTCTCCCTCCTCTTCTTCGCCCTGTCCGACTTGCCTCAGGACAGCAGTGATGAAGAGCTGGAGGAAGAGGAAGAGGAGGATTTTTCAAGGGTTCAATTTGGGTCCAGGTATCAGTGCCAACGTGTGTTGCATGCTTCAGCGTGCTGCCTGGCCACTAACAACAGCCCACTGTGCCCAATGTTGGCACTGCAACGGGCAAAAAGAATGACAGCAAATAGTGGAGTTTTATCATGTGATCTCATCAGATTGACAAATTCAGCTTTTCTATGGACAGAGCTTTGCTGTCAGCTCAAATTGTGTTCATTGCACAAGGGTTTTTTTAGACCCATTCAGCTCACGGCAGAAATGTGAGCCAGCAGACCTTTAAACTCCCACACAGGACGTGTGTGCTGGATAACAGTGTTGGTGGAGGACTGATTGTTGGGCGATCGGATAATACTAGCTGACTGTGTAACAGAACTAATGAGAGCCAGAAGCCTGCTGTGGAGTGTTGTCTCACCCTAGAGTTCACTAATGCATGCTGTCTCATGACCAAAGACCTGCAGGGGGACGCAAGTATTAGAGGCCTTCTTTTGTTGTCATCTTGTCATACGTTTGCCATCATTTACTCATGGTATTAACATCTGTCTCAAGGGATCTAGTGACAAATGGTCGGCGCTTAATACAGGTGTAAACTGATTCCAAAACGTTTTGTGTTCCAGTCACTCGAATCACAGGAATCGTAGGAAGTTGCATGTCATCCTATCATATTTTATATATTTATGCATTCATGTGAAAACCTGGAAATATCTTTTTTTTTTTTTCTCAAGTCATGAAAAAAAAAATCATGAGAATATAATACAATATAAAAATTTGTATAGTAAATGTAAAATGCACAATTTGTCCTGATGGAGACTTTTGTACATGTAAACTACCATTGAAAAGTTTTGTGGTCGATAAGATGTTTTTTAATGAAGTCTTTAATGCTCACCCAGACTGCATTTATTTAATCGAAATATAGTAAACTATGGAAGCCCGTTTCCGCCACTGAATAAAAATAAAAAAGGTAATTGCGACAGTACTTTTTATCTCACAATTCTGACTTTTTTCGCACAATTGTGGTATATAAACTCGCAATTCTAATTTTTTTCTCAGAATTGAGTTTATATTTCACTATTGTAACTTTTTCTTCAGAATTGGTAGTTAATATCTAGCAGTTCTGACTTCATAACACAGAATAGTGAGTTATGAGATATGAACTTGCAGTTGTAAGAAAATAGCCAGTCTTTTTCCCTTCAAAATTGGACTTTATAGCTCACAAATTGCCAGTTTATATCTCTCAATTCTGAGAAAGTCAGAATTGTGAGATGTAAACTCACATTTGAGAAAAAAAAAGTCAGAATTGCAAGATGTAAACTCACAATTGCTAAAAAATATGCATTCATGTGAAAACCTGGAAATATCTTTTTTTTTTTCTCTCAAGTCATGAAAAAAAAAATCATGAGAATATAATACAATATAAAAATTTGTATAGTAAATGTAAAATGCACAATTTGTCCTGATGGAGACTTTTGTACATGTAAACTACCATTGAAAAGTTTTGTGGTCGATAAGATGTTTTTTAATGAAGTCTTTAATGCTCACCCAGACTGCATTTATTTAATCGAAATATAGTAAACTATGGAAGCCCGTTTCCGCCACTGAATAAAAATAAAAAAGGTAATTGCGACAGTACTTTTTATCTCACAATTCTGACTTTTTTCGCACAATTGTGAGTTTATATCTCAAAATTCTGAGAAAAAAAGTCAGAATTGCAAGATATAAACTCGCAATTGTGAGGTATAAAGTCACAATTGTGAGATATAAAGTTGTAGTTGCATGTTATTAAGTCAGAATTGCGAGATATAAACTCGCAATTCTAATTTTTTTCTCAGAATTGAGTTTATATTTCACTATTGTAACTTTTTCTTCAGAATTGGTAGTTAATATCTAGCAGTTCTGACTTCATAACACAGAATAGTGAGTTATGAGATATGAACTTGCAGTTGTAAGAAAATAGCCAGTCTTTTTCCCTTCAAAATTGGACTTTATAGCTCACAAATTGCCAGTTTATATCTCTCAATTCTGAGAAAGTCAGAATTGTGAGATGTAAACTCACATTTGAGAAAAAAAAAGTCAGAATTGCAAGATGTAAACTCACAATTGCTAAAAAAAAAAAAAAAAAAAAAAAAAAAAATTTTTGATCTAAAGTTGCAATTAACTTTTTAAAAAATGTTAATTCCGTGGCGGAAATGGGCTTCCATAGTAAACTGTAATATTGTGAGATATTATTTAAAGTTAAAATAAATGCTTTCTATTTTGATATATTGTAAAATGTAATTTATTCCTGTGATGCAAAGCTGAATTTTCAGCAGCTATTACTCCAGTCTTCAGTGTCACATGATCCTTCAGAAATCATTCTAATATGATGATTTGGTGCTCAAGAAACACAACTAATTGTTATCAATGTTGAAAACCGTTATGCTACTTAATATTTTTTTGTGGAAACCATGATACATTGACTTTTGATCAATTTAATGTGTCTTTGTTGAATAAAATATTTTTTTAAAACTCTTACTGACCTCAAACTTTTGAACAGTAATGTAAAATGGGTGGGATATGATTTATCAAGGCGTCTGATCACCAAACACCGCTTGCATTGTGGGGCAGGTTCTAACCATTGCTTGAAATGGAGATAAACCTTCATTTATATCTGATGTCATAGCTGTTCTAAAGATAATTATTTTGAAAGCTTGGTGGCTAGAGAAAAAGGGAAACATTTAATTATGAAAGACATCTCCTTGGTGGCTACAGCTATGTGGTTTTAGTGATTTACTCAGTTTGGGTTTTTCCCCAGAAGGTTCATCTACACTCTGCAACCCTTGTATTGAAGGCAGTATTTATCTCTCCTAACTCTCTCTTTCTCTCTCTAGCCTGTGCGCATCCGGAGGGGGGCTGACTGGTGACTCAGGTAGCGACCGCTTTACCATAGAGTCCTGTAAAGAGACAGAGATGCTCAACTACCTCATCGAGCGTTTTGACAGTGTGGGAATGGAAGAGAGGAAGGCCCCAAAGGTAGCTGCTGATAAACACTATAGATGCATTTCTACAATATTAATTCTGTACTCAGGCAATATAATTATATTCCGGTATAACAAGCATTACAAGAAAGTAACTCATTACTTCAGCCATTCATGAGAAGACATTTGTCAGTAGGTCAGAACAGAGGTGGAGGTGTTGAGCAGGTGAAAGTGAAAGACATGTCTTGTCAAGCCTAGGGTAATTACCTCTTTGGCATGAGTCTTTCATGTTGTTCTCATTTATCACCCTGTCTACAAGTAGACATGATGCTCTTATTATAATCAATTAAGCTACCAGAAGAGTTTGTTGCAGCATGTTGCTTCATGAAATGCCGGTTTCAGTTTCTAGCACTGTTTCAACACTATTATTATGTCTTTCTAAAATAAATAAGTTACTTAAAGGTACAATATGTAAGTTTTCACCACTAGAGGGCGCATATTCAAAGCAAACAAAGAAACAAAGGCGTAGTTTGATGACGCCGTGACTGAGTGTGGAATCAAGGGAGTTGTCATCTTCATCCCCACAGCCGACGCAATCCGATGGGACTCGAGCAGAAATCATGTTCGTGGATGAGCTAATGTATTAAAGATTTATTAACATCGTAGTATGAAGCAGAAAGCCGTCGAAGTGAAACGAGGCCGCTGAAGCAATTGCTAATGAGAGACGAGAGTGACACACGGCTCGAAAGCAGTCACCTGTCTAATAAAACGCACAACATATTAAAGTGTCTTTGGTATTTCCATGTTTTCTACAAAACAAACAAACAAACAAAAAAAATCGAGGTGGTTATGACGTCATTGGCAGGCGACACAATGACACTATGGACACGCTCCGTGTCACTAGTTAAAATTGCTTATTTCTCTGGATTTAAACATTCTTCGAAACATTTGGGATAATGCAAGTACACAAGTCAGCAAAATATATAACACTGTTCTAGTGTTTTTTGGATATTTTAATAAAATAATCTTACATATTGCACCTTTAAGTAAAAACTAAGTAAACTAACTTTTTATTTGTTTTATTTTATTTTGCAATTAATTTAAATAAGGCTGTATGTCAAAGCCAGATTGTGTGGTGTTTCTGGTCTGTTGTACTATGCCGTTTTGTATGAAAATATAAATATATATAATATAATTATAATTGCATAGAAAATAAATCTTTTCTCATTATTCAGCCATTTAGCTTTTCGTTGTTGAACTTGAGCTTCAAGCTCCAGGTATTTGGTCTATGTTCAAACACAGTGTTATTCATATGCTTTTCTTTTTCAGATGTGCAGCCAGCCAGCTGTCAGTCAGCTGCTTAGCAACATTCGTTCCCAGTGCATTTCCCATGCTGCACTAGTGCTTCAAGGTTCCCTCACACAGCCCAGGTCAGTTACAGCAGCCTTTTTCAATGCATTCTAAAGGTTTTTTGAAGGAATTTTCACATTAGAGCTCTTTGTGGATCTAAGTGTTTGACCTATGGAATTTAGTTTGTTTCGGTCCAAACTCAAGTGCTCATCTTTTTTAATTTTTTTATTTTGCAGTCCTACACAGTTTGTACAAGTGAAACGCTATAAAATGTCTCTTAAAGTATAAAGCATTTTTGATAGCTGCCTGTTTATGCAGAAATTGGTTTCAGGAAGCAGCGTCATTCTGTATGTGTTAAGCTTTCTCCTCTACATTCGTTGCTTGGCTACAAAACATTAAACATGATCTGCTGCTAGTATTGCATTGGCGATGCAGACAAACAATGTGAAGAGAGACCTGCGAGGAAGGAGAGCAGAATCAAGCTCCATAGTGTGAAAACGGACCTAGTTTGAGTTTGTTGCATGATGTTGTCTGTCAGTTTGAATGCACACAAGTGTAATACATTTTGAATGAGATTGCCCCCTTTCTTTCTCTTTGCCCTTAAATAGGACCCCTCTACAGTCCTCCCTGCTGGTTCCCTACATGCTGTGCCGGAACCTTCCGTATGGCTTCATCCAGGAGTTGGTGCGCATGACTCACCAGGAGGAGGAGGTGTTTAAACAGGTGGGAGTTGTAGCAGATTACGGAGACAGGCTGCATGCTGCGTCATATTACTTTTGAAGCTCAAGGGGTCTTTATTATTGATGCCAAACTCCTAGTGGTATTAAACATATTCTTAAGTGGTTCATTTGTTTGTTTTCAGTAAGAATGGCTCAGTATTATTTATCCCACATTAGGTTTTTTGGTTCCAGTTTGGACACTTTAGACCAGATAAAGGTCCCAACTCTGGTCCTGGAGGCACCCCAACACTACACGTGTGTCTTATGTCTCCTTAATCAAACACACCTGATTCAGGTCATCAGCTCATTAGTAGAGACTTCAAGACCTGAAATTGGTGTGTCAGAGAAAGGAGACTTGCAAAATGTGCAGTGTTGGGGTGCCTCCAGGACCTGGGTTGGGAACCACTGCTTTAGACATTGCGCATTAGACATAAAAAATATCAGCATTTCATAAAGAAAGATGGCAAAAGCACACTTTATAAGCAAAAATGGCACAGAAATATTAAGTATTAGTTTTTGAATGATAAATATAGATACACTACTGTTCAAAAATGTAGGTTCAGTAAGAAATTAATACTTTTACTCCGCAGTAATGCATTAAATTGATAAAAAGTGACAGTGAATACATTTATAATACAAAAAACATTTTATAAGATTTCTATTTCAAATAAATGATGTTCTTTTGAATTTTCTATTCATCAAAGAGTATTTTTTTTTTATTTAAATCACGGTTGCAATTAGTAATAAAAAGAAATGTTACATGAGCACCAAAGGATTTCTGAAGGATTATGTGACACTGAAGACTGGAATAATGGCTGCTGAAAATTCAGCTTTGCCATCACAGGAATAAAATACTTTTGAAAATAAATCCAAACTATTTTTTTTCAAGTTCATAAATTGTAATGCATCAACTAAAAATTGCCTTGGGGTCAGCTGTTTGAATGTCTTTCCAAAATGGCCAAGTCAAGCTAGTTCATGGAAAAGGTGTGGAACTTTTGTCTTTATTTGATCAGTGTTGTTTTTCTTTCAGATCTTCGTTCCCATTCTTCAAGGGCTCGCTTTAGCTGTAAAAGAATGTTCTTTTGACAGTGACAACTTCAAGTTCCCTCTGATGGTAAGAGACTGTTTATTCTTCTTTTAAAAGCATAATAAGACTGTATTATAAGGCATGTTAGGACCAAGCAAACTCAATTGATTTATATATGAACACTGTTAGGTATCTCTGATCTTCCAGACATATTGCACACAGATTGCTCCTCTGAATCTGTGAAAGACTTTGTAGGCTTTTGTTTTGTGTCTATGACTGATTTTATTGTTTTACAGGCTTTGGCTGAGCTCTGTGAAATCAAGTTTGGGAAGACTCACCCTGTATGCAATTTGGTAAGTTTTGTAGGTGCTTACGAATTCAAGTCAGCCAGGTTATGCAGTTCACTGTTAATATTGTCTGTCTGCGTGTATTTTTAGATCACCTCTCTGCCATTGTGGTGTCCTGACCCTCTCAGTCCCGGGACAGGAAGAGAAATTCAAAGACTCTCCTTCCTTGGAGCGTTCTTTAGTCTTTCTGTGTTTGCTGAGGATGATGTAAGTCATTTTACTCCTTAAACAAATAAGACTAATACAAAAATTGATGCATTGATGAATGATGATGGGAAAGTGGTTTATTTTTATGTCCATATTGCTGTTCTGTAGACTAAAGTGGGAGACAAGTACTTCTCAGGCCCTGCCATCACAATGGAGAACACCCGTGTGGTCAGCCAGTCACTGCAGCATTATCTGGAGTGTGCGAGGGTGAGCGGCCATCATATCACATACTCAGATTTTTAATGAGCTGCTTCAATATTGAGGGAATATTCTTTTTATAGAGCAGGGGTGCAAGTGAAGGCTTCAGTTTTTGGTCTTTCTTAAATGATTATAAAAATATAATTTCATGTGACTGGGGAAAGATTAAGAATGTGCATTTATTGTTAAGTTGCAACTTTAGATAAGAATTTATCATGGGGTTACATGTCCTCTCTAATGAAGCAAAAAACTCCCTTTTCCCAGTTGTCATAAGATTTTCACAGAATTTATAATGAAATGATTGGAATTAAGTTTGAATATTTTAATCAATATATATTAAATATATATTAAATACCATATTTTGTGGGAAAAAAAGTTCAGAATTGCACTGTGTTGTGGTAAATGCCTATACACCGATTTATTTTAGAGCGTAATTGTCCAAAATAACATCAGCAATGTTATTTTATGTAGCAACATCACAACAATCACCTCGCATATCTCTCTCATTCAGCTAAAATCCAAATGTGTGAGATTTGAGGATATTCTTTATGCTTGATAATTGCATTATAAATATAATACATATCTAAATATAATATTATAATGCTGGGTGATATACTGGTTCAAACGGTAAACCAGTTTTAATAACACTGTATGAATTTTTTTAAAACATGTGGCTAAGCAACATAGACACCCGTCGTGAATTGAGAGGGGATCCCTATTAGCTGCAAACACTTCTGACTAGTGGGTGGAGAATTTTTAGAACTATTAATAACACGCAACTAATTCCATAACTTGGCAAATAAACCATCTGTAAAGGGCCGTTAACAGAGGCCAGAGATGCTGAAGATGAACACAAAGAGGAGAAAATGCAGTAGCAGGCAGAGCAAACTCACTTCACCATGCGCAAAATATTGGATGAAAATTCTATGATATGTTCTATGATACAATCTATAATATGATTGTATCTCTGAGGGGAACTGACTGTCTTAAGGAAAATTTAGATGGTATTTTCTTTTCATCTTCCCTCCATATAATGCATATTAATGTAGTATTTAAAAGCGCAGCGAAGGAAATGCTGTTTGGCTGCTGTTTCATAAGCGTCACCTGCTGTCAGAGAGTGAATTTGTGTTCTCATTCAGCCTGTGTGCAGATGTTTTATGTAGCAAATTTCACAAAACTAAGGCCAGACCATTCTGTTTTGGCTTCAGACTTTGAAATTATACAATCCAATTTACATCAAAAACTGCTCATGCTACATATAGCATGTTAGTTAGGATCATGACTAAAATACAGTGGTTATTCAACCGTTTCATGCATTCTTATTCATATAAAGGCACATTCAGGGGAAAAAAACATGATAAACCATTAAACCATCAGAGTCCTAAAAAATGTGATACATTAAATTATTCCAGTTATTATTCCAATTACTCCAAATAATAATAAATGGACATGAAAACATTCAGCATAAATGAACATTCAAAATAAATAGACAGAATGCTGAAATGAGATTTAGTGAAATATTTTGTAATTCTGAGTGTGTGCTGATTTCCAGGGAGATCTGTTTAAAATCCTGCACAACATCTTGTTGAACGGAGAGACAAGGGAAGCAGCTCTGAGCTACATGGCAGCTCTGGTGAATCGTAATGTGAAGAAGGCTCAAATGCAGGTATGTTTGCTCAAGTATGTGCTTCTTTCTTATTATCTTATCGAGGTATTAATGTTGACAGTTTCTTTGTGAATGTAAACAAGCGGGACAAAAAGGTAAAATTATTTAAAAAACCTTACTGCAAAAATACCTTGCAGTATAACTGCAATTTGATTATTTTCTCCTCCTTTCTTTCTTTAGACCGATGATAAGCTGGTGTCCACAGACGGCTTCATGATGAACTTCCTGTGGGTGCTGCAGCAACTCAGTATGAAGATCAAGCTGGAAACAGTGGATCCTCTCTACATCTTCCACCCCAAGTGTCGGCTGAATGTCAGCCCGGAAGAGACCCGGCTCAATGCCACGATGGAGGAACTGAAGAGCTGGCTCGCTGAGCTGCGTGAGTGTGGGCTCTCTTCTGGGACAGACAAATCACTTTAGACGCTCAGTTTGACTTCAGACAAGCCATTTACTCTTCCTTCCATTCCTCCACAGATGAAGACCCGTCCAAGTTCTCAGAGCCCAAGTTCCCTACAGAGTGCTTCTTCTTAACGCTACACGCACATCATCTGTCCATCCTCCCGTGCTGTCGGCGCTACATACGGAGGCTGAGGGCCATCAGGGATCTGAACAGGTGCTTTGCACAGTTTCAGCCGTAAAAAACAAACAATTTGGTACCAAAACCATGTTGAGTAACGGTCCACTGTGAAGTCTGCACTAGTACAAAAGGGTAATGAAGATTAGCTAGTTAAGGTGAGTCTCAAAGTGGAACATCTTGCATTACTCATCGCTTATGTCAGATAGCCCATCATAGATATGATGTTCTTTGTCATGCTTTGTGAAAAAGCCCTTAATCTCTTTCTGATGAGACAGGCTAATCCTGTCCTGTCCCAGTGCCTCTTGTAGAAGGTATTTTCTTGCAGTCCCATTGTAGAGCAGCTCTAAAGTCATCTTATTCCATAATGCCAGAATTATCAGCTCATGTGTTAGTGCTGCATCAGTGGCAGTGATTCAAGTCCTTCACATTCAGATAGAAGGCAGCTCACATTGTTTATTGGCCTCATGATGCCTGGCAGATCAGAACCACAGTGACCCCTGCTGTCGGCAGCATGTATAACACGTAGATGGGCCAATTATACCCTCTGGATGTTTTTTTATTTTTTATTTAAGCTGTCAGAAGAGGTCATTTGCACAAGGCTGAATATGTGTGTGTGTGTTACAGAACTGTGGAAGAGCTGAAGAACAGTGAGAACCAGTGGAAGGATTCCCCGTTGGCAAGTCGTCATCGGGAGATGCTGAAGAGATGTAAAACACAGCTGAAGGTGAATGCTGTTATCCTTTATTAATAAAAAATTACTTGTTTATAAAAGTTTTTACATGCTTATGCAAAAAAATAAATCGCACCGTGTACGCCCGCCTTAAGATGATTTACTATTAGCCGTGTCGGAAATCCAACCACGGATTGGCATGTTGTTATCTCAGAAACAGGCTCAGCCATCACATTGAATCAGGTAAACTGGTTATATATTTATGTTTCAGTATAATTACGCACGCTATACCAGGGGCGGTTCTAAACCCTTTTTAGGTGGGTTTCAGCCCCCCTATCTGTCACCTTAGCCCCCCAAAACTATCTTAACGATCAGGCCAGTGCTGCTTCCTCGAGAAAGTTTTTCATTCTCACGTGTTTTAAGTCTTGTCAGTTTAAACATTAAAGTAATTTTAAGCCATTTAAGCCCAAGACATCTCAATGCGGTACTCACGCACTGTGATAGAGCGTTTCTATGCGCACCGCTCACACACCTGAAGTGCACAAACAGATAGCCTTCTCAGACAGCAGGTGAATACCAATGGCTGTCTTGACAAGTATCCTTGTAAGCACAGTCGGTTGTTTTAAGTGAATGTAAACAGTAAAGAAAATATCAAATATACATCAGTATAACGGATCCGTGCATTTCTTATGTAAATAATGTTAATCAAAAAGAGCAAAACAAATAATGTTCGCTGCTTTAATAGCTTTAATGTATATTTGCTTTTATGTTAATGTTAATAAAGCAATTCGGTGTGACTACAGTAATACCGTGGAGGGGGCGCGCGAGTGAAATTAGACCAACTTGGGGAGGCGCATGTCCTAAAAGGTTGAAAACCCCTGTATTACTATGCTTGAGAAAGCACTTTCTATTGTTGAGATTAGGGCAGCAACAGCTAATTGATTTAACAGATAATGAAAGTAACCGATGATTCCAGTATTGATTATTAGTCAGATCTTTGCCCTGAGGCTCTATTAGCCTCAAAGTGCTCTATTTGCCTTAAAGTATTAGCTTTAAAGTATTGAACAGTGCATTTACTTACACTATTGTAAGCACTATTTCACACTATCAAAAGCTTGGGCTCAGTAAGATTTGTTTTTGAAAGAAATCAATATTTTTAATTGATCTGAAGTGATGGTAAAGACATTTCTGATGTTATAACAAATAAAAAGTTAAGAATATCTCTTTTTCAAATAAATGCTTTACCTTTGAACTTTCTATTCAGCAAAAAATCCTGAGAAAATGTATCATGGTTTCCACAAAAATATTAGGCAGCACAGCTGTTTTCAACATAGTAATAATAAATGTTTCTTGAGCACAAAATCAGCATATTACAATGATTTCTCTTAGAATTCTCTTCTCATGTCACACTCAAAAATTTCAGATTTGCCATCACAAGAATAAATTACATTTTAAAATATATTGAATTAGAAATCAAATTTTTTTAAATTGTTATAATATTTCAGTTTTTTACTATATTTTTTATCAAATAAATTCAGCCTTTGTCATTGCTAAACTGAATATTTAAATAGAACATGCACAGACCCTAAATTAATACTTTGTGTATATATAGAACATATGTATTAAGTAAATGTCTGTGTTGACAGAAACTGGTGCGCTCTAAAGCCTGCGCAGACGCAGGGCTGCTGGACGAGAACCTGCTGCGCAGATGTCTGCGGTTCTTCAGTATGGTCATCCAGCTCATCTTGCGTATGATGGATCCTGCCTACCCACAGTCAGTTCACTTAACATCTCCTCTTCAGATACACCTTACCTTACATTCTTTTAGTCAAGTTAGTAGTCAAGATGGTTCTGTTCTGTTCTGATTTCCTGTCTTTTATCACCTTTCAGCGTAACCCTGCCTCTGAACCCAGAAATCCCCAAAAGCTTTGCAGCACTGCCGGAGTTTTACATTGAAGATGTGGCCGAGTTTTTGCTTTTTATTGTGCAGTAAGTTTATGACAGTGCTGAAATAGGCACATTATAGTGTTAGAATCCAAATGTAGTTTTAGTGAAATGTGACTTTTTTTTTTTTAGGTACTTTCCACAGGTTCTCTATGAGCCGTGCACTGAAGACATTGTGACCTTCCTGGTGGTCTTCATTTGCAGTCAGAATTACATAAAGAACCCATACTTGATTGCCAAGCTGGTGGAGGTGCTGTTCGTCACCAACCCTGCGGTGCAGCCGCGCACTCAGCGTTTCTTTGAGATGATGGAGAACCACCCACTGTCTGTCAATCAGCTTGTGCCAGCCCTCATGAAGTTTTACACTGGTAAAAAGGGGTCTAAAATATTTTTTTAAAGTCTGTTCTATGCATTTTGATTTATGCTAAATGAATGTGTTTTCTTAGATGTGGAGCACACTGGAGCCACAAGCGAGTTCTATGACAAGTTCACCATCCGTTACCACATCAGCACCATATTCAAAAGCCTATGGCAAAACATTAACCACCAAGGCACCTTCCTGGAGGAGTTCAAGTGAGTTCACCATAGTTAATACTGTGTAAAATAAGTATTATTTTAATTCAGCATTTGTGTATGTTTAAATTAAATAATCATGTTGTATATCAGCTACTGAGAAATCCATATTGATTGAACACTAATTTGAAAAATACAAAAATGTATATATATAAATGAAAAATTTTAAAGTTTAAATTTGTTTAAAATGTTATTTTTTTTATTATTTATTGTCTAATTTATTTTACATTTTTATTATTTCTGTGTAAAATGTTTTGTGAAATGTTTATGTATTTATTTTATACATATATGTTAATCATACCTTTTTTTTCTCTCTCTGCAGCTCTGGTAAACAGTTTGTGCGCTACATCAACATGCTAATTAACGATACAACTTTTCTGCTGGACGAGAGTTTGGAGTCTCTGAAACGCATCCATGAGATCCAGGAGGAGATGAAGAATAAAGATCAATGGGACCAGCTGCCCAGGGTCAGCATACTGTATCACAACTTTACCAATAATTCCCTTACCTACCCTTTTAACAACATTGTATGTAATGGATATAATGCACTGTTGTGCAAAGGGAGAAAGCATTAGCTTTAAGGCTAAAAGGAAGGTAGTGACTTTTAAAGGGAATGGTTGTGCAGGAGTGTTTCTACTTGCATTAACACTTTTTGTTCTTCAGTTCCAATCAGATCTAATTTCATGTGAAATGTTCTGATCCTCAGGAGCAGCAGCAGAGCCGACAGTCCCAGCTGACTCAGGATGAGAGAGTATCACGATCGTACCTGGCTTTAGCAACAGAGACAGTGGATATGTTCCATATCCTCACCAAACAGGTCCAGAAGCCCTTCCTCAGGCCTGTGAGTACAGAAAAAAAAAAACACATTGACATTGTGACGTTCAAAAGTTTGGGGACGGTTAGGTTTTTAAAAATATTTTTGAAAAAAGTATTTTATGCTCACCAAGGCTTAATTTAAAAAACCTATACAAGCAGACAGTTGTAGAAATATAACCTAAGGAACATTTCAACAGACAACAAAGAAATCCACTTAAGGAAGCACCTACAAAAAAGGTAGAGCGTAACAAAGTCTAAGTAATTTAGGTTTGGTTAATAGGAAAAAGCATGAGGATTTTAATCTGCTGCTTGCCTGTAAATGAATCTCCTGCGCTCTGCTCTCTGCAGGTATTTATAGTCTTAAGGGAAAATTGAGCTGCTGCCAGGGTCAGAACATTGAGTTTGTTCAGAGGAGGTGTGAGAGGGGACTTTTAATGACACTAAAAGAGCAAATACCATATTTGTAGGTTGTTGAAGATGCACATAAATTATAATGTTCCTTATGATGACTCATGTATTTTCTGTTGTATTGAACAGGAACTGGGTCCTCGTCTGGCTGCCATGTTGAATTATAACCTGCAGCAGCTATGTGGGCCTAAATGTCGAGACTTGAAGGTGGAAAACCCAGAAAAATATGGTTTTGAGCCAAAGAAGCTCCTGGATCAGCTCACTGACATTTATCTGCAGCTGGACTGTGCCCGATTTGCAAAAGCCATTGCAGATGACCAGGTCTGTATTTGCTCACTAAGATCATACTGTTTGGTGCTTAACTGTATTGCAAGAAAAACATGGGATCATTTATTTTTTCTCTCTCACTTTTAGCGATCATACAGCAGGGAGCTGTTTGAGGAGGTCATTTCAAAAATGAGAAAAGCGGGCATAAAATCCACCATTGCTATTGAGAAATTCAAACTGCTGTTGGAGAAGGTGGAGGAGATAGTAGCCCGCAATTCTCAGTCTGAGATGGATTACAGTGATGCCCCAGATGAGTTTAAAGGTGAGAGTCATCAAGTCTTCATTTGGTGCGCAACATTGACAACAGTTGTGCTGCTTAATATTTTTTGGGAAACCTTGGTTAATAGACAGTTCAACAGCATTTTAATTTGAAATAGAAATTTTCTGTAGCATTATAAAGGTCTTTTGATCACATGCAATGCATCCTTGCAGGAAGTAAGTATTTTTCAGTCAGAATTGGCAACTTTACCTCCTCTGCTGCCCATCTCAAATCTGGACTTCCCCAGGGATCTGTCCTAGCACCTCTGCTCTTCTCTCTCTACGTGCTTCCCTTAGGTTCGATTCTGAGAAGGCATGGTGTATCTTTCTATCTTTCCTAATATATTGCTTAATCTTGGGGGTAATATATTCCTTATTATTTGGATAGATCTTAATGGTCTGTTTTGGGACCACAGTATCAACACAAAAATGAATATACCCTGTAATCGCTAACGCAATACTATCAATATTGTCATCTTGATAAAAACGTCCCAATTTGTAGCCAGAAAACAACCACTCAACTCCTCTTTTGTACTGTCCTGCCACACATTAACTGTTCTTAAAACTGGTTTACTCTTCCTAAAGGCAGACCTGTAAATAGGAATTAATTGGATGGTATTATGGTCCGAATTTGAAAGAGGAGGCCTAATCTTATCTACATATGCTTCTTTGATGTTACCATACCATTTATCTAATATTTTATTTTTCCTTGTACCATTACAAACATACTGCTGAAATCCTTGGAGAGCATAGTCCATCTTACAATGATTGAAATCTCCTAATACAAATATTGGTGCAGGTTTGTTCTGTAATTGCTGATGGACACATTCAGCTATCCTTGAAGCAGCTTTTGATGCATCCCCACTGAGTGGAATATGTATGGCACAGATGAAGATATTTCCATAGTCTCTTGGCAAATAATAAGGTCTTAGACTTAAACATATAAGTTCAAGATCAGGAGTACATACCGTATCCTTCACTGAATAATTTCTACACCAAGAGTCTTTGATGAAAACACAAATGCCACCTTCTCTCATTTTCCCCGAGTTGTTATTCCTGTCCATACGAACATTAGAGAACCCCTGCACGTGAACAAGGGAATCTGGGAAATTACCTTGAAGCCAGCTGTCTGTGTAAATGAGGAGACATGACTCACGATATTCATTACAAACTCTTGCATTCAGACGCAGCTCTTCCATCTTGTTCCTCAGGGAGCGAGCATTGCTGAATAGTATTGATGGCAGCGTTAACTTGTGACGTTTTCGACGAAGTCGGTGTTGAACGCTGCCTCTTTTCCCCCATTTTTGCGGCCGACGATGATCCCTGTGTCGTTGCAACAACTCCTCTGGAACACCATCTAGCAAGCCCGGCTCTATTACCACTGGTTTCCGTAGAGATAGTAACCATTCCCTGCTGCAAACCCGCAACACTTTATCATGTCCCCTTGTTGTGGCAATGTTGGCGATATCGTGTTGCATACAAACACTCAATGTAATCCGCACATGCAACAGCAATACTCGGACGATCTTCTTCCCCCCCATTATTTGTTTTCGTTACACTTCAAGACACGCACAAACAAACCAAAACGCAGAACTTAACATGTAAATTTAACAACAACAAAAAAGAAAAAACATAAAACTTTCCGCTCTCTGTCACCAGATCAGATGATACCCAGATCTATCTGCCTATAAAAAGAAATGACCCTTCAGCTATACACTCTTTATTTGCATGTCTTGATGAGGTAAAGCACTGGTTGGCTAGTAACTTTTTAACCTTAAATGACTCAAAGACTGAGGTTATTGTCTTTGGTCCATCTGACAATTTCAAATTTAATAATTCTACCCTGGATAGCCTCTCAGTCTTTGAATCAAAGTGTGTCAGGAACCTTGGTGTTCTTTTCGATAGTCGGCTCACTTTAGATAAACATGTTTTTACTCGGTTGTTGCTTCCAGCTTTTTTCAGCTCCGCTTACTCTCAAAAATAAAACATGAAAAACCTCTCGAGACAGCTGTTCATGCGTTTATCACTTCTCGATTGGATTATTGTAACTCTTTGTGTTGTGGCATCTCAAAGTCCCAGAACGCTCGCTTACAATTGGTCCAAAATGCAGCAGCCAAATTTCTTAAGAAAGGTCGCAAATATGATCCCGCCACCCCTTTTTTGCGAGCTCTTCATTGGCTTCCAGTTCGTTTTAGGATAAATTCCAAAATTCTCCTGTTTGTATATAAATGCTTACACAACCTCGCCCCACGTTATTTATCGGAATTGCTGCATACTTATAGCCCTACCAGAGACTTAAGATCTGGTAATCTAAACCTACTTATGGTTCCTTGCACAAGGTTGAAACAGAGGAGATAGACCCTAGATTGTGGAACAACCTGCCAGCACACCTCAGAGCTGCTCCATCTTTATCGATTTTTAAATCTCTTCTGAAAACTTGCTTGTTTTCTTTAGCTTTTACAAGTTGAGGATGTTTGTATGCGTTTTACATTTTGATTATTGTGCCTTTTGTACAGCACTTTGGTCAGTCTTGTGACTTTTAAATGTGCTTTATAAATAAACAAACTAGAACTAGAAGTAAGTGTTAATTTTTTAAAAACAACCCTAACAAAATTTTTTTGAACAGGAGTGTAGCTACAAATGTAATATTTTTAATAGTTGATTGGAGTAAGTAACATTGACATCCTATCTAAACAGACCCACTGATGGACACTCTCATGACTGATCCCGTGCAACTTCCCTCTGGCAACATCATGGATCGAGCCATCATTCTGCGACACCTCCTGAACTCTCCCACTGACCCCTTCAACAGACAGCCTCTCACCGAGAGCATGCTGGAACCAGGTACCCACCACACACAGCTTTACAAAGACCGTATGAGCTGCCTCTTTCAGCGCTGCTGCCAAATGCACTCTATGACTTGTCTTTTTTTTTTTTAATTGTTAGACTGTGTAACGCTGACTCCATGCTTTCCCCTCTCTCCACAGTCCCAGAGCTGAAGGAGCGTATCCAGGCCTGGATGAGAGAGAAGCAGTGTGGCCGTGTTTGAGTTTTCTCAGTGAGCCAAGCTTGCCCCGCAGTTGAAATGTTTTCACCATGCTGGAAGTGAACTGAAGAGAGAGAAAGAGGAAAAAAATATGACCATACCTAAATTGTTTTCCCCCCTTTATCCTCTTTATCGAGCCACTGACTGAAAGGCTCATGGTTCTAAATTGAAACATAATAAAGTTTAGACTTTTGAAACATTTTGATTTTGAATTTGTATGTCTGCATACATACCAGTCTGAAAGGGCACACTGTCTCACACCATAAAGTTAACACATTTGGATATAAAGAAATTGTTTCCTGTTTTGTTTTTGTTGTCCTCATGAATGCATTTTAGTGGTTCTGATGGTAAGGGAAAACATTGAGGAAGAGGATCCATTTCATGTTTGTGAAGAATGTTAAGTAACACCAGTATTTCCATTTTTACACTCAGTAGAATGACAAAACATTGGCTGTAGACAGTCACAAACCTGCTGTTTATTTTATACGAGGAATACAACATATTTTAAATAATCAAATTAACATGCTCTAGACTGTCTTGTAGAAAATACAACAGATGTTGGTGTAAATTGATGGAAACATACCAGTGGAGCGTCAGGTGGTGATTGCCTCTGTATTAGAATTTTGTTGGTTTGCATAAAAAATCTCATATGTACACCGTTTTGACTAAAATCTGAATCAGAGCTCAAACCCAGGAACAAAATCAAAGAATGTGAAGCTGTGTTGTAGCATGATCGTCATAAGAATGCCAGTACATCACGTTTTTTTGTTCTGTTCTCCAACATTTTTTGGATCATAAAGGTTTATCATCTCTTGTTATTACTATTAACCCCAGTTGTTGGACTTAAGCGTAAATGAAGAGTTTTTCCAGTGTCCTAAAGGGTTTATCTGTACAGGAATTTGCTTCCTTTGCTACAAACTTCTTTTGGACCCAGCTCTTTGAACTGAAATAAATGGTAATGCACACACAATGACAGCTGTTGCATTTCTTTTCACTCTTCCTGACTTTTGTTAAGCCTTTAACCCCTACCTTAAAAATTAACAAATAAAACCATTTAGAATTCTAAATTGCTGCCATATAGTTAATGTGATTGTCACAATGTTCATTCTAAATATAATTACATTATTAATGTTCTAAAATAGTCATGATGAGATCCTCTCAAAATACACAAAACAATATAAAAAGGCAATTTACTGAGGGCAATTAAAATAGATGCTGCTTCAAAATATACCACATTTAAAATGCCTTCTATGATATGTAGTATTTAATTATATATTTTATTTTATAATGTGGCTAGATTAAATTGTGCTCAGGACTATTATAGTTAACTACTACTAAAACCATATTTTTACTTGAAATAAACTTGAACAAAAAAAATTAAACTTTTAGATAGATTCAAGTAACAATTGTTTTTTCAGCATTTCTCATTTTCATTTAACTTGATGTAAATACATTTTTTTGCAAAACGTGTATTATGAATTGAAATTATAGGCTAGCCCTGTTTTATCCCTGTTTCTGCTAGGCGGCGCCCTTCACTTTTTTGTAGTCTGATGCCACGCCACAGCGGATCGTAAGCGACCCTGCAATATTGCGTCACGGCTGCCTAGCCCACCTTAGTTTTTAGAGCATTCTTATTGGCTACACGACGCATAGCTCACACAATACTTCATTCTTATTGGCCAGACGGCCCGTCATTCACGATGTTGACAGGGCAGTTGACGTAATCATTTCAGTAAATCAAGGCATTCATCCATATCCTAAGCCTGCGAGAGGAACGGTCACCAGCATCAGCCTAACTAAATATATCAGGAACGCAAGCATCTTGCGCAGCGCTGGATAATGAAACGCAGCTATAATGGGTGTATATAACAAAAAAGGAACTATTAAAAACTTAACCGTCAGTCTTTTTTGATTTTTGCTGCTGGTTGTAGACGTCATTGGAGAATTGGCATCGTGCAGGATTTCTATGCTGTTTTAGTCGTCTACGTGTGGATATATATCGGTAAGTGCCGTCTTTTCTGAAATATAATTGTAATACTTGTAAATTTGCGTTTGAGCACACATCGCCCGAGTCGCGTTTGGGAATGCGAATGGATGTTTACCGAAATGTTTTGCTTGTTTTTGCAGCTGACTGCTTCAGCGAAACTTAATTGTGGTGTTATACACTTAATATTATTATATTTTTACTGATAATTGAAAATATATGTTCAAAATTACAAAACCATATGAGGGTTATGCAAAGAAAGTCACCGAGTTCATAGAAAGATGTCCGAATTAGTGATGGGAAGTTCGGACATTTCCACGAATCGGTTCTTTTGAACAGTACCGGCTCAGAAATGTACACCATATTTTCGTTCAGTCATCCCACTTGTCGTTTTCGGCTGATTACGGATCGGCTGATTCCTGAATACGAAAACGATTTTCGGTTGATTCAGTCAGAGTGTACATTTTGATTACAGAACCGTTCGGACCGATTTAATTCGTGACAGAGTCGTTTGGAGAACCGGTTCCCAACAGAGATCCGATTCAAAAGAACGGTTTGTTCTCAAATCGGACATCGTTACGAGAGACCAATAAAGGATGCGACATCATAAGATTACAATATAACACTTAAATTAGTGCTTTTTAGATTAATTAAAAGTTTTATCTCTGTAGCGGATCATTATAAGTGCAGCTATGGCAACGCCGGATATGTTGTCAACATCTAGTCTCCGTTATTAAACACTGAAACAGATAAACGTTTTGTTATGTTGTTTTATTGTTTTAGTATCATTAACTTCTATGAAAATATATGGAAGAGTAATTGTTTGTTCTTTTTCCTCCCTGAAGTAGACATAGTTATGTTTTCTCCGGCAGATTGAATTTCATGGGCGTATGCCTTTAATTCAATGAATGACTAGAAGGGCAAGGATTAAAACATCATCTTTTTTGGGGGTCATGTGATTGAATAGCGGACTGTTCATTGTTCTGTCACACTCAAGAGAGTTGAACTTCAAAAATAATTGCTGGATTCACAGATTCGTTGTAATCCACAGCCGGTCGATAAAACCAATACTTAATAACATATGTCACGCCCATAAGTGATACATGCATTTTTAGAGGAGCAGACAGGCGTTATGTGTCAGTGCATGCGTTTTGATATGTCATAACGGTCGGGTGTCATTTAGTCAGATGTGTTTACTAGTGTAATTTAGTGAGCGTGTGAATAGGCCCAGCCCTGCTGCTGCAGGCGAACGGCAGCCATGTTTATGAGTCCGTGAAGGAACCATCTAACATTATTGATAATCTGTATCTGTGTGCTGGATATTTACCTTATGGTATTGCGTTTGACCACCGGACATTTGATATGGTAAATGGGTTGTTGACATATAACAAATTAGTTCCTGGACATTTTTATATTAGATATTAAAGGGGTCATATGATGCTTTTTTAAAGTTCAATATTTTGTGTATTTGGTGTAACAGAATATGTTGACATGCTTTAATGTTCAAAAAACACATTATTAATATTCTATATTGTACATCATTTTGCTAAAACATATTTTGATGAAACTGCTTGAAATATCAAGTCACCTGCCCAAATATTACCTGTGCTGATGTTGAAGGAAAACTGATTGTTTTATTTAATCATCAGCATTCCTACAGTCATGGAAAACATTTGGAATTTTTAAAGCTTGGTTATTGAACCTTTAGACAAAATATAAAAGAAGATCTAAAAAAAATAGCATGTGTGTTTTCTGTTCTGTAACATATTTGATCCATCAGGCTTTTATGGCCCATTTAATATGATATAGTGAAAATATGGAGCTCATACTCAAGGAGGAAAAAAAACATAGCAGCTTAGCAAAATATGCAGTTTGTTGTAGATGGTATATGACCTAAAAGTAAGATGAAATTCTGTTAGCTTGTAATGTAAATAAATGAGAATTTTATGACAGTATAACAGACCACTTGCGTAAAAATGCATATAAATATCAGTTGTCACTCTATATCTCCAAATAATAGTGAGATAATATTTTAATGTGTAGTTTTTATTGTGAGGGCAAAACCCCCACAAAATGCAATGCAATACAATGAAAATCAAGAGACGTATACATAAACATTCATCAAAATCCGGTTCATTTTGAAATATTATTATATTTAAAAGTTATACCTGAGTTTACCTTATAAAAAGATTTTGCAGGAGAAAGACATGCATACAGCCTGAAGGTGGACATTTTTGTAGTTTTATTAGAATTGTACTTGCTAAAAAATGATGAACTATCAATCAGAAGGCAGAAGGCATGTATACAATTTTGTGTTTTGATCACGTTGTTGATAATTTAGAGGCCTCAGACATTCATGTATCAATCATGATGTTGTAGGCTTTAAAGGGTTAAAGTCATTGAAGTTGCAATGGCTAATATACTTTTATCAGCTATAAATTGTAACAATTTAAAATAATTATTCAAATGTAATTTCCAGTAATTATAAGCGAATCGAAAAGTCATGAAATATCATTGGTTGAAAGCTGTGGGAACCCTGTATCATCTTTTTCTTTTATGTTTATTTTTGGCATGCTGTAATTTAAGAAAATCTTCTCAAATGCCACATAACCTCTAGCGTCATTGCATAAATGATGTTATGGTGCATTCAGATCTCTTTGGAGGTCTTGTTTACTCAATGGAATCTGATGAGATATTTCTGGATAACTTCAGTCAAATGTGTTCTTGTACCTTTAGCCTAATAATAGCTGTGGCACTGAAAAACATTCTGTTTCTTTTTGTAGGAGAACATTCTGTGGGTTTAAATCACAACAGCTTCAACCATGTCTGGCGCCTCCGTGAAAGTGGCTGTCAGAGTGCGGCCCTTCAACTCAAGAGAGACCAGCAAAGAATCAAAATGCATAATACAGATGCAAGGGAACTCCACCAGTAAGTATATACTTGTCTCTATGACTCTTATACTTTATTTGATTTGCAAGCTTCTTATATTTGGTCACGTGTCTCCAGACAAGGTGGCTCTAGTTTATGCTTTTGGCTTTAGGATATGAGATGCTCAGAGTCAAATAGTGTTGTAGATTTATTGGATATCTGCACCATGAGTGACCGAAAGGAAGAATAGAAGTGGAATTGATATTCTGTTTGAAACTAAAAGGAAAGAAGAGCCTCTCTGTGTGAAATCCCCTTCTTTTAGAAACATGAGAGAGAATTTCTGCCTGAGGGACTTTAGTGTGTTGAGCTGCAGAGTATGAAGATACTGTGTGTCTTCAGCTCAGGTCTCTTGTTCTTCAGTTCTGCATTAGTTTAGTGGTAGAGGAAGGGAGAGCCAGTGAAAGGAATTTCACTGAGTTGATGTTATCGCCCGTATTTTGGGTGTTATCATTATTGCAGCCTAATGAATAAGAACGTGTGACCACACATCAAAAAATCATGAAACCTTTGAATCAAATAGTTGAAATTCTGTCCTAAGAGTTTTAGGCTACATATCATTATGATGATAACATTTGACACATTTGTTGGAAATAAATGCATAAATGAATCGGTTCCCTGAGTGTAGGCCTAACTCTGCATAGTGTATCAGATGTTTTTTGGACAGCATATGGGTTGTTAATGTCCATTTGCCAGCGGTGAGTCATCGTGATTCATCGCGCTTTTCTAAACAAGGTAACATTAGCAGGTTGAGCATAGAAATGGTGGTGTGCTAATTTTTAAGATGCATTAGGAAAGAATCTGGACCTATGTATTCTTTTAAGTTGGAATGACAGCATGTTAATGATGAACTTCATGTCTAGGGGTTTTAAATCGAAGGAAAGATGTAAATTAATTAAATTAATTAAGAGTTGGAGCTTATGTTTGGTTTTAATGAAACTTTAAACCTGTTTTGGTTTTAATTAAAGCTGGGTATCAATGCACATTTCCTGATTCGTTTAATTTCACAAGCTTTTATTTTTGTTCTGATTTTGATGAGATACTTCTAACATACTCTGCTGTTCAAACGTTTGGGATTTGGAAAGATTTTTAAAAATGTCTTTGTAAGGAGTGTCTTATGCTCAACAAGGCTGCATTTGATCAAAAATGCAATAAAAAACTAGGGATGCACGATATTGGATTTTTGCCGATATCCGATATGCCGATGTTTTTCAACTCATTTTGGCCGATAGCCGATGTCGATACCAATATATTTCCTTTTGTTTGGACACAACACCAAGTCTTTCCTGTGCAGAAATTATAAACAAATGATTTTTAATTTTGGTTCGTTTTGAACAAAAACTTAATTTGTTAGAATTAAATAAACAATAATTAAGTTCTTTAATAATGACAGTACATTGAAAGCTTTGAAAATAATTATAAATCAACTAGGCCTATATATCAAGCACTGCATTTTTTATTTTATTTTTTTCAGAAAGATGCAGTGGTAACCTTAAAATATTATTTTAAGATTTAAAGGGATAGTTCACCCAAAAATGAAAATTTGATGTTTATCTGCTTACCCCCAGGGCATCCAAGATGTAGGTGACTTTGTTTCTTCAGTAGAACACAAAGGACATTTTTAAGTAAAACCGTTGCAGTCTGTCAGTCTTATAATGCAAGTGGATGGGAATCACGGCTTTGAGAGTTAGTGTCAATGGTGTTCAGAAGTCAGGCACCCGGCTGTTGAACACGCTCAGGATGCGCTCTGGACAGTTCGGACATTGCGGTGAAAATCAGAGGTAAAAAACGATATAAATACTGTTTAGTTTCTTGCAGACTGATCGTTTCGTGTCTTTACACATCAATGTATCGTCACGAGCCGCAGGGTTTAATTTGGTTTTGTTTGTGTATGTTTTTTTTTTACTCTCAAAGCCGTGATTCCCATTCACTTCCATTATATGACTGACAGACTGCAACGGTTTGAGTTAAATTTTCATTTTTGGGTGAACTATCCCTTTAACAGTTGTAGATAGGCCTGTCGCAATAATCAATATATCGACTTATCGCGCAATATATGTACATTACCTCAATAATTTTTGGTCATGCAATATATCGCGCATTATATTTACTTAAAAATTAATGTCACCATGTTTTGTACAATCCACTTGCGCCTGTGTCTTTTGCAGCTTCTCGTACATAACGTGGTGTAGTTGGTGCTAGTTCAAATTTAAAAAATGCTTCTGCAAAAAAAGTTTCACCTGCAGATATGGTCTTGTTTAGGGATCTGTGCCTTTGTACATACGGACATCTGACTG
>NW_015647095.1:1118424-1123330 GCF_001515625.1 Sinocyclocheilus rhinocerous
TGTTATCACACCATGAGGAAAATAATACAGTATGTGACCTTATACAAAAGAGAAAATCAGAACCAGTAGGTAGAATGAGAAAGAAATAAACTCTTTATTTTGAGCAAATGAAATTCGTGTTATTGAAGTTTGCATAAATAATAAATAACAGAACAGTATTGTTACATCACATTCTTTGAAAAAGATAATGAACAATATAGTTAAGAAATAACAGCCATGTAAATTTGTTTACCAAAACTAACGGTTTATGACCAGAACAAAATGCTGCTCCTCATGTTTTTCCCTGAGTGACACTGTGCTTTTTTTTTTTTGGAAAACTCATTTATAAATAAGATCAGAATGAACTGTTACATTGAAAAATAAAACATTTAAAGGAAGAGTGTGAATTTAAAAATGGACTGCTCAGATGAGATCCTTTTCTACACATTATCAGACAACAGGCCCTGTGAACATTTGTGACAGTTTCTGGAACATTATACAGTGTGAAACACAAGTTATAATTAAAAGGTTCTGGTGGGGCATATGGTGCAAACAGTGTACTTTTAAGTGATGATAAAATGTTTCAGCAATATGCAATAAGATATGCTGTGGAAATAAAGGAATGTTTCTAACAAAGGCTGTAATACATTTATGTTAACCATCTAGAAATTACGTATAGGGACGAAAACATACATGACCACCATCCTCGAGGTGACAGTAGAAGTTGCAAGTCTCTGTGTAAAAATATAAAGGATTTATATGACAGAAAAACACATTTGAGATAGAAAAATCAACACTTTACTTTGGGTTTATAATTCAGTTTTCAATAAATACAATAATATGGTTTCATTTGAATCAGCAGACTTTTGTTGGATTTGGATATATAATATTTACTCAAATTTTTCACAGAATATTAAAACAAAATCTCAAAATGTCATTTCTGAGTTGGGGAGGGTTGCAAAAAATAGCATATGTATAAGGTAACATTTGGCAACTGTGAAAACTCTTGTTTTTTTGTATTTGTTAATTTTTTTTTTTCATTTCAATGTCATAACAATAAATAAATGCATATACAAAATTTAAAACGATATTGATGTTTTCTCTGGGTGATATGTTGTAATAACAGTGCTTTTTGTACTTAACATTATTTTACACAATAGAGAGATATCAGATACCACAAATTGTATCAGATAAATGTTAGCAAACTGTATACAAATTCGAGATTAATTGAGCAACAGAAGTTAAAGCAAAAGGTGTTACAACCCTCCTCTATCTCCCCTATCTTGAAAACAGAAAAATTACACAGCCTAACAAGCCATCTTGAATTCAAAACCATAATATAAGATTTACATTTCACTTAACAACATCCAGTGAAATAAAGCTAAATTAAATCAATAACACAAAGTGTCAAATGTGCAATATGCAGTAGATGTCAGTGTCTTCACTTCCTCACCTGCGCACAGGAGGAGGGTTTGATACCTGAATAGAGAAGTTACATAAGCATGTATTGAACAAAATCAACCAAATGGCTGCCTTGTTGTTTTACATTTGTTTTAAAGCTACAGGACAGAATAAATGGCTTTTAAAGGGGATGGGAGATGAGACTTTGATTGGTTTATTGCACGTTACGCCCAAAAAACACCCATTACTCATTAAGAGAATAGGGACAACCCGTTTAGACCATGCGCCTGGGCGCGCCGACTGTTTTCCTATCGTTAAACTAGCAAAAGTGGATTCGGACACACCCTGAGTGCACCTGCGCCATGTGCTTTAGACCATGCACTTAGATCGTTAAAATAGGGCCCATGATCTAAATATTCTTAAAAATGTAAAGTTTGTTGTCATTTGGAAGTGTGGAGGCCTTCTTGCATTATTATTCTGTTATATTATGATTATATATTCAGTGGCATAAAATGGTCTTTAAAATGACAATAATATCGCTTATCACAATTATTTCTGGGGCAATATATCGCACATCAAAAAGTTGTTATCGTGACAGGCCTAGCTAATGGTACTCTGACCTCTAATTTGAGACTGTTTCAGCTCTGCTGTGCATGTAGATGGAGTCATCCTGACAACAGACCCTTGGGGACCGCCAGTGCAGACGTGGTAGGGGAAGAGTTGTCTGTAAAAGCTTTGCACACTGAAATTGAGAGACGGAAAGCTTTTATTGATTGATTGAGAGAGAGCGATAGAGGTGATAGGAATGCATAGATTGCTATGGTTCTTCTGACTCTGGGAAGGTCATCTTGCTATTGGGCTTTAAGTGCAGACAGAAACGATTGACCTGATTACGGATGTAATCCTGTGAGCGTGCCTGAGGTCACCACACTCCTCTGTTAATCCCAGTGACCCTTGCAGGTGCATGGGCGTCAACTCAAAATGTCACTTCTCACCATGTAGATTACAGCTACACCTGTCACTAAATTTGGTAGATAAAGAAACAGAGTGATTCTAATGAAATTTTCTATTCAAGATGATCTACTTCATTTTATTTTAAGATATTGTCATAAAATATTAATTGATTAGTCTTTCCAGACATTTCTGATTTCTTCTGCCATTCTTTCTGGTGTCTTTGCGTGTAGCTTTTTGTTTATAGCACATTTCTAGCTGCTCTTTTAAAGTTTGCATGTCTTATCTTAGTTCTAGAGAACTTGGTTAGCAAACTTGATTTATGTGTGGATGTACTTTAAGGATTTATAACATCCAAGTATAGTGCTGCTAATGAATGTGGAATGTAAGGTCTGTCGCCATTATTACATAATTGCCCCTCTCAAAAATGCATTGTATGGGTCAAAATGATAGATTTTTCTTTTATGCCAAAAATCATTAGGATATTAAGCAAAGATTATGTTCCATGAAGATATTTTGTAAATTTCCTACCGTAAATATATCAAAACTTAATTTGATTAGTAATATGCATTGCTAAGGACTTCATTTGGACAACTTTAAAGGCGATTTTCTCAATATTTAGATATTTTGGCACCCTCAGATTCCAGAAATTCAAATAGTTGTATCTCGACCAAATATTATCCTATCCTAACAAACCGTACATCAATGGAAAGCTTATTTCTTTCAGCTTTCAGATGATGTATAAATCTCAATTTTGAAAAATTGACACTTAAGACTGGTTTTGTGGTCCAGGGTCACACATTATTTGGTCTCTATAGTTCTATATTATTATTATATACATTGGCTGGAGTGTTGTTGTAAACATTTTATTAATATTTAAAATGTTTTATTTATGCTAATCTGCCGTTATGTCACGATCGTGACTGCTCTAATCTAAGGTTGTTGTTTTTTTGTTGTAATGATTAAGTAGTTTCATCCAGGAATGTGGCTTCAGGTTTTCTTCTCTTTGTACTTGACAGTTCTTCTTTTTCTGTATGGTCTCATTTCTGCCCTTCTTGTCAGCTGTTTCCCATTTAGCTTCCATTTTTGGTACCTCACGCTGTGTGATGCTTGCAACAGAGAAAAGGTTAGATGTTGAACAGCTGTTGCAAACCATCACTGGTACACCTCAATCTTTTACCAGCTGTCAAGTAGCTGGCTGATGTCTTGTTACATTTGTCTTTATCACTCACCATCTGTAACTCTTAAACACCGGCTGTATCTCAAGACATAGTGAGGTGTCTTGCTGTCTGCTTCTTATCAGGGCAGCTGTCTGTACAAAGAATTAAAAATGAACACCTGAGAAAAAAAAAAAAGTAAGACAAGACACTGACGGCTAATGCTCAAGTTGCTTCTAATGTTAGCATGTAGCTAAGCTAATGATAAAGTAATCCAAAATGTAGCACACAAAGAAGTACATTTTAGAGAATGAAATAATATTTTTTAGGAAAGTCATAATACTTTTAAATACATGTATGACTTTTCCTTTCTCCCCATTTTTGACCCCATGTATACAAAGATTATTGTTGAAGTAATCTTTGTATACATGGGGTAAAAAATATGCTGGGTATTTAATGTACATTTTAAATAAGATTAATGTCGAAGAATATAGGCCCTGTGATATACCCTCTAGTTTTCTACTGATGTACTGTGATCTGATTTAGTAATATTTGTCCCACCACATTTTCATTAGGTTTTCTGAGAAGCAAATGTTTGTGATTTGCTGCAGGCCAAAAATAAAACCTCACTAATAGTAGGGATGGGCATTCCAAGCAAAAATAATATTCGAAAATCGCTGGGTATTATTCGATTATTATTTGAAAATCGCACCCCTCCCCCGCAAGCACGCACAAACACCCATAAACAGAGAGAGATGGAGAGAGATGGGATTCACACTTTGAATCTGTATGATAAACTGTTTAAAGGGGTCATATGACGCGATTTCCATTTTTCCTTTCTCTTTGGAGTGTTACAAGCTCTTGGTGCATAAAGAAGATCTGTAAAGTTGCAAAGACTAGGAGTCGTTATTAATATGCGGGGCATTGAAATCGCTTATGAACACGCGCTTGTTTTTTACTTTCACTTTCGAGATTCGCGATCACATATGGAGCAGCACTCGGCAGTACTTGCCACACATTTTACAAGATTAGATGTTTGTCAGTGGTGCTAAGGATCTGCAAATCATTCGCCATCATCCTATCAGTCATCTCTCTTTACTCTGTTTATGTGGTAAGTGAAATGTTTTGTACTGTAATGTAACAGGCTACCGTTAGCAAGGGGCTAACCATGTCCCTTCAGTGGCTCCGTAGAACGCGTAATTTGTTTTCCGCGCCTTTCTGAATACGGATTCAGCCACACCTCTAACTAAGTCGGGAGTGTTTGTGGTCCACACAGAGCTCATATTTGACATCGTCCCAAATTACTGTAATCATTATATGCTACGCAAGTCTTTTTTTATGCCATGCAAGTATACAGTGTGTGCGTGAGACAATGCGTTCTTCTGTTGTCTTTGACAGCTTTTAGGTGCGTTATTGGC
>NW_015647095.1:1124285-1133119 GCF_001515625.1 Sinocyclocheilus rhinocerous
AACAGGCTACCACTAGCAAGCGGCTAAACATGTCCCTTTAGTGGCTCCGTAGAATGCGTTATTTGTTTTCCGCACCTTTCTGAACACGGACTCAGCCACACCTCTGACCCAGTCGGGGGTGTTTGTGGTCCGCACAGAGCTCTTATTTGACATCGTCCCAAGTTACTGTAACATTATATGCTACGCAAGTCTTTTTTTATGCCATGCAAGTATACAGTGTGTGCGTGAGACAATGCGTTCTTCTGTTGTCTTTGACAGCTTTTAGGTGCGTTATTGGCCACGCCACATGAACGCGTCACCACCGCATCAGCACGGAAAACATGGGGAAATGGGGAAAGACAATAATCGCACAACCTATTCGATATTCTATAATTAAATCAACTAATCGAATATTCGAAAATCGTGACCCATCCCTAACTAATAGTATAAGTTTGGACTCTCTGACCAGCTGTAGAAACTAACAGGCTCATAAACACTTTAAGACCACAGCAGCATGGATATATGAAATGTGAGTGACGAGAGACTAAAGTCGCCTCACATTCATAACATATTAAACACTTACATAACTGTCATCACAGGTTTGTTGGTTCTTCTGAACTCTTGTATTTCTAAAGTACATTGTCTTGCAAATGATTTGTAGGGCCCTATGAAATCAGCTTTATTTTTTCCCAAATTTTCCTAAATTAAAATTAGTTTACATTTTTTTTGGATTCCATTTTTTTCCATTAAAATTTTTCTAGACTCCAGTTTAATGGTTAAATTAAATTTTATTAATTAAAAAACATGTCTAAATACTTGAAATCATGAAACGGCAATTTAACAGCAATTTATTAAAAGTTTAACACCAATTACGTTAAGTTTTTTTTTTTTTTTTTACCAATGTAACAAATGTTTATTTATTTATTTTGACCAAATTCTGTTTTTCATTACTTTTCTGGGTTCCATTTTAATGATTTTATTAGATTTTAATAATCAAAAGCAACTCTAATTACATTTTAAAAACTATTATTTTATGTATTTATTCATTTTCCATGAAATACTGTTGTTACATTTTTCTGCTAAATAAATTATGGTAAATATTCCTTAGAGGGGTCATGACATGGATTTTTTTAAAATTATTTTAATATATTCCTTGAGGTTTACTTATAGTGTTAATAAAGTTTTTTGCGCAAAAAAAACAAAAACAAATAAATATGTAGAAAAAATGATTATTTTCAACCCTCATTCTGAACCTCTCTCAGAAACATGCTGTTTTTAAAGGGCGGGTCCTTTAAGGCTTGTCAGTAATCGCCCACTGTTATGATTGGCTAACGTCATTGCATAGGAAACAGTATCAACGCCCCCCTCCCTATTGCATGTGCGTTTTGACAACATAATCAAAATAAAACGGTCATTTCCAGACAAAACATTATGAAATAATTTACTTACAATGTGATGCAGCGTCAGTCAGATCTAGTACCGCTTAATCTTTCAACAAATGTTTCTTTGTGAACTCTCCATGACACTGTGCCTCGTTTGCAAAAGAAAATGCTCCGATCAATCTTCTGACACGATCCGGGATGCCATTAACAATAAACCATCCACTTGTTCCTTATGCTGGGATCCTTCTTTTTTCTCAAAAGAAAGGGTAAAATGCCCAATGAAGTGACTCTCAGAGCAGTTCCTGTGATTTTGTTCATGTACTCATATATTGAGGTGGCAGAGGCTGAAACCACGCGTCTGCGCCATTCATTCACACAGACACACAGAACATGCAGGATTCATATTTAAATAGTGTTTTTGCAGCTTAATATTCGCAGACACTAGTCCATATCACGGTTTAATTCAAGCATACTGACCTACTTTTGATTTATTATTCCAAATATTGGCAAATTCCATGAAATTCCACGTTATACAGTAAATTTCATTTTTATGACTGGATTCCACGTTTCCGTCTGCATTTTCTGCATTGAGGAAATCATTGGGCCATAGATATGTAAAGAGTTTGACATTAACATGTTGCTTCTACTGCTGAAATACTTTTATAAACATAAAAATACGCAGCACACACACAGATATTGAGTAAAATGGCACTTTTAGAGTACCTAACTTTTATATCAGTTGTTTCAGTGAAGGCATAAGTTTGTTTATAATAATTTCCCTTCCCTGTGTATTCTGGGATTGTCTTTACCATGAAGGATGCATTAGTGTCAATGGTATTTTAGCAGAAACTGTTTTTTTTAAAATGGTTAGATTTCACAAATCTTACAGATGAATTTCTATGTAAATGCAGTGATCTTGTAATCCAGATATAATCTATTTACACTGAGGACAGGGAAGCCGGCTGTTTTCCGTGCCAGTCTGGTCTGTAATTACCCATATAGTGGCTCTGGGTTGATCTCCTGCTGGAGTGGAGCAAGTATGAGATGAGCCGGGGGGTGGGTGAGAGATCCAGCGGTGAGGCTGGCAACAGCCTCAGTCACATGCACTAGAGCGTGAGAGAGCATCACAGCCTTGTGCTTGGAACGAGGGATTTTTCTCCTGCTATAAAGGTATGGATGCACAGACAGCTGCAAAGAGGAAGAAATTAGGACACAAAAACAGTTCTCCATCCACGTCACATGACTGAGTCATGTTTGCACCTCCTCCTTGTGGAAGATGAGGGCAAGCGGTTATATCATCTCACGCTTAGAATTAATCTACCTATGATGTAAAATGACTTTCCACTTCCTGGACTGTCTGCAGTGAGGTGGAACAGCAGTTATTATTTGCCATCCTGCTCCAGAGAATCTTAATCAAGATGAAACCACATTTACTACATTTATTTTTTACTTGCGTGATGTGACTTTTTGAATGAAATTAGATAAAATTGGATAAACTCATGAAAAGCTAATATTTAATCATAAAATGTAAAATAAACTATTAAAAATAAATAAAATGCTTGTCATTTACCATGCTTGCCATTTACCATGAACATGCAAATGTGTTGTTAATTTTTTAATATTAACTTAAAATCTCAGGGGGTACTTCTAGTATATTTTAGGTCAGAGGGGTTCAAAGGGGTCAAAGTTGTCTAATACGTTTTCATTGTTACTTAAGCTTTAGCCCTTCTCTCAGCTATCTCTCACTACCCCCCCAGTGCTGGTTTCTGTCTTAGAACCCGAGTGAACTGTGAACTGAATATGAGAGTGGCAGCAGATAGAGCTTTGTAGTCCAGGCACGGCTAGTAGTGGCCACTACTTTTATTCATTCTGTATTATTCATGGCAATGAAAAGCAGAATTTAGAAGAAAAACACTGAGTCTGTCCTGGCCGCCAGTCATTTGGCATGGTGTACCTGTGGTCTGGACTCTGTCTGGAGTTGGAGGCCTGGTCCGCACCCACATTGAAAACTGCGGTATCACATGCCGTGCTAATGCCCTTCAGCTAACCTCTAGTATACACAAATGCATGAGCGTGTAGACCAGTGGTTCTCAACCTTTTTTTCCACCGGGCCGCACTATGGTCCAAGTGCAAGTCTCGCGGGCCGCACGCATATCATTTACATATTACGTCAGCAATACAAACCAACCTGATTTATAATATTATAACCTAAATATTATGATATTTAATCGATTACATTCATTGAAATAAATAAAAAATTATACTCCCATAAATAACACCCAATTTTGTGAAAAAAAAATAAATTTAGAATGAACATAACTGCTGTACAAATAGTAAAAAAAATGAAATAAAAAAACATACCTAATGCAGAAAAGCCGCCTCTTTTTCCGTGGTGTAGACAAAGATATGGGTTCAATTAATCACTTCCGAGAACTCAAAGTTCTCTTTATTGTTCTGTAGGTCTTGGGCCTGTGGTGGGAGGAGTTTAATGATCTCTCAGTTCATACTAGGCCAAAGTCATTATGGTGTTGGTGGAGACACAAAGAAACAAGCCTATCCAAAGCCTAATAAACAAAAGCTTTGTGAGCTCAGAGTTATTGTTTTCTGTCTTCACTTGTTGTGTTCTCTTGAACTAAATATTGAAGATTATTGTGCTATGAGTGGAATTCATGTTTTGAAATTCAGTAATCAAGAAAGTGTGTATCATAGGGTCTTATGTACAATGTGATTGCTTAAAACAATTCATAGTAATGCACGCCCTCTCACAGCTTAGTTATTGCATCTATTTTCAATAAATCATCTCTAAGTAATACTGACAGTAATTTATTTTAATTAATGTTAGTAATAGTAATGATAACAATTAGTGGTCGACCGATATTGTTTTTTTGACAGCCGATACCGATATCTTGGAAAGCAGGGTGGCCGATATAAAGCCAATATAATTTTATGTAATTTAATATTTAAGACATTTGAAATCATTTGAAGATGGAATCAAAAAATAAATGTGTAAAATAAACATACTTATACTTTAGATGACAAGTATTTTTCACAAATAAATAAATATTTAATAAAAATATAATTAAAACTGAAGTAAGCACTGTAACCAACAGGGCACTCAGTATTCTGGGATTCTCAGTGTTGCATTGGAAATCATATTTTTTTTTCAAATAAAGCCATGGTAACACTCATTTTACATACAGCACAAACAGAAGTGTTAACGACGACACCGAACAAGAGGGTGAATGTAAGCACTCTGTGCTCAGGCTGCTGTTCTCAGCGACGTCAAAATAAAAGTCTGTCGCGCCGTCAAAATAAAAGTCCCGACTCAAACGCATCGGCCAAACAGGAAAACTTATCGGCCGATGCCGATATTTGAAAAATGCCAAATGACCACTAATAACAATACATTTATATATTTTTATACAAAATTATACATATGTTAATTTTTTTGTATTTTATATCATTTCATAATTTTATATAGGCCTAACAGTTGTTGGGCCATTCAAGAATGTCTGCAGTCTTTATTCATTGGCCTATGTTTAGCTGGTGATCTGTAAAATTAGTTCAGCTTCCTGGACTTTCCCGTTTCCACTGGTGTGAGTGGTGATTTATAAGGAGTGGAACATGTCTGCTAGTCTTGACTGAAACTGAAGAGGTGTCATACACTCACTTACACTCTCACACACTGACAAATAATATGCTGCTCTGAACCTGATGCTGTGTACAGTATGTTTGTGTATGCTTGCAAGCACGTTACTGTCACAATGTATGTACAGTGCTGACATGAACTTGGCTGTACTTCAAGGATTCAGAATAAGATAAGTTTGAAAATCACAGAAATAGTTCACAGTCCACATTTATAAGTGTGTGTGTGTGCGCATGTGTGTGTACACAGCACGTGTCCCATGCTGTTTTGCAGAATGTAGTGTGACGGTCTAAGGTCTAAGATCAGAAATCTGCCCATTCCTTCCTTTCGTTGAGGAGCTGTCAGTATGTGAGGCAACACCTGCCATCTGCTGCTTCAGAAATAGACAGGGCACTCCGGACATCTTGTTGGCAGCTGGACAGAGCTTCACTTTTCTAGTGATTTCTCCCTCTCTTATCTGACTCGTACTCCTAATCTCCAGTGCTGGATGATGATAATCATTCAGTCCTCTTCTGAGCACCTTTTCCATGTCTGCATTGATCGAACATAAACAAACATTATGAGACCAGAGGAAAGCAGTCCATGTTAAATCTGTTTTTAATTAAATAGTTAATGTATTATTATTATATATATTTTTTTCATAATTATATTCATACATTTGTAAATGTATAAATTACAACAGTATAGACTAGTACTAATTCTACTTCTTGTAGCACTGTGTATATACAGGCATACCATTCACCCCTAAGCATACCATGTCTTCCTTAACAAAAAAGAAGTTGATTTTAAGAGTCGTTTTCATTGTGGTAGGTCTCTGAAAATGGCATAGGCCTCTATACAGTCATAACCGATGACCTCATGTTTTGTAGAGAGCCTGGCATTCTCTGGCTGCGCTGCTTGAGCTCAGTATTATTCTTCAGCCTTCCTGTTTTCATTCTCTTTCACCAGGCGACATGAAAACTGCGTGGACGGCATGCTGAGACTTCTCAAATGCAGTAACTGAGCCCAGTGCTGCTCATAAACGAGAAGATGAGCTTAATGCACATTACAGACTCTGTCTGTATCCTCAAATGCCCTTGTTCAAAACCATTCCAGTGTTTCCCCTGCCATTATTTTAGGGTGGCGGCCCGCCCCCCCAACGGCACCCCCCGCCCACCTTGAAGGTCAAGTTAATTTTATTCAATTATATTTTCTTTATAGCGCCAGATCACAACAGAAGTAATTTAAAGTTACCTTTCCTATAGAACATATATATATATATATATACAGTGGGTACGGAAAGTATTCAGACCCCCCTAAACATGTAATATTTGTTTAATAAATTGATGTTAAATTGTTTAAGTTTCATGATTTTAATTAATTAGACATGCTTTTTGATTAATAAAATGTAATTTAACCATTAAAAAGGAGTCCAGAAAAAAAAAAAACGGAAGCCCCGCGCCCCCAAAGCTATAAAACAATAGATATTGTTGTGATATCACACATTCGAATGCTATTTATGAGGAACTTGCAGTGCTATAAGGATGTCATCTCTGTGTCCATGTTTTTTTCATCGCTCTGTGTAATATTGCACTGATATTCTAACACTGTTCTCTAACTCTTTTAGGAGAGTCCTTGGTTTAATTTTGTAATTGACATATTGTGTGGTATATAATAAGAGTGTCACTTTGTTAGTGATTGTGATAATGCATACTTTGAGTCCCAAACTTTTATGCCACAGATCACTTCACTGTTGGCATGTAGGTAAATTTATTATTGTATTCCTCGCCTTTGAAATGTCTAAAGAGAAGAGTGACAGACTAGGCCTACTCAAGGGTTTGTGGGCACAGGCAGTGTGGTTCAGTCTGCTGTACACCCTTAGCATTTGCTAGTTTCGTGATGATTTGTGGTTGCGTATGATCTTCAGCACCTGTGAGAAGAATGTTGAGCCTGTGTTTTTCTCTCTACTGCCTCTACAGGCAGATGGGTGTGCAGTTCATAGATCATTCCAGATGGGAACACACACTGTCCTCTTTAAGCTTTCCTCTTTAGGATACAGCAGGCCAGATCGGTGTCCGCAGATGCTATTCTGGATGTAAATCTTAGCAGGTGGAAATTTGTTTTGCTATCAGTGTTGGTCTTAGATTATTATAAATTTTTTTTTTTGGTGTTATGAGTATTTTGGGTCTAATTGATTTGTCCCGTACGTGACTTCCCTTGTCCCGTTTTTTGACTGCTACGCTGATCTAACCACTGACTGATAGAACAGCAGCAGTTGTATCAGTCCCCCCCTTTATTTATTTTTTTACATTTTATTTTTTTGTTTTTGTTTTGTGTTGTGCTTTGTTTTGAAAACCGAAACCAGGATGAAAAAAAAACCTGGCAACGCATTTCAAATCAAACTGTTAGTCAATAGTACATAAACTTTTCTGAAACAAGGCTGAATCGAAAGTTTTCTGCAGGCTGCTAAAATGTACTTTCCCTGCAGCGATACAGCTTGTTCTCATATGGTACTCCTGAGGATATATTTCAACAGTTTAATGCCTGTTTTTGTTTGTTCGTATTATAATTCTGGCTTTTAAACCATTGCAGGCTGTTAACGGTGGATATTGATTTGCCTGTGGGCTAAAGAGCAAAGCCTCACAGGGTCCGAAGCTGGAGACACATATTCCACCACATTAGGCCAGGCATGCCTGCTATTCTCAGGTCATCTCACACTATCTGAAATAAGCCCAGGTTTATCATCACAGTCTGAAATTTGATACGCTTTGAGCAGCCAGATGGGTTTTTCATTCTTTCCTCTAAGCTTTTCCTGTGCACACACGGGTCAGGTGGTGCAGTCTGCTAACTCATTTAAAATCCCTCCTGCTTGAGTTTCCTACAGTGATGAAAGCCATTAGTCTTCTTGCATCTGTACCCAGGCATCCTAGCAGGAAAACCACCGTGTGCATTTTTGTGTTTTTGCTGTGCCAACTTCATCCACCCTTGAATTGGTTTGTCAATTGTCTGCAGAAAGTGAGAATTTGTATAATTGTTTCTGTCTGGAATATCCTGCCGAACCAGTGTTGTGTTTGTGCGTTCAAATGAGTTAAACATCCAGTCAGACTTTGTTTTTGATGATCACATGATGACATTCAGCTGACATCTGCTGGAGTGGTTTGGGGATTAGGGTCAGGACATTGTTTGGGAGGAGTGAGTAGCACGTTTAGTTGTGCATTTGTATAATGAGCGGCTCTCCATTGGCTGATGGGTTGTGGTCTGCTGAAGTGTTTTGTCCAAACATAATTGGATGGATTGAGAGGTTGTTTTAAGTGGTTATTCACTCATTTCAGCCACCTCTGTACCAATTAGCCTCATGTTCGCTTCAAACTGTCATTCACAGTTTTGAGGAGGTTGGCATGACTAGACTATCCTCAGCCAGCTGATTCATCTTCAGATATGAACAAAATGCATGTGCCGTATACTGTATCCTTTTTTTTTTTTTTTTAAGCACAGCGTCACTTACCTCTATGCTCGGTTTCATTGTTGATGTACAGTATATTGAATCTTCTCAGGCCTAACGTCTGGCTTAATGTCTAATTTACAAATCCTAATGCTTTCATTTAGAGTGTTGCACATGTTCAGCCAGATTTAAGGGATTTTAAACCATGAATATGTGAATTTTTAACAGTCTAATGGCATTATTCAATTCAATTCAATTCAAGTTTATTTGTACAGCGCTTTTCACGATACAAATCATTGCAAAGCAACTTTACAGCAAATTAAGTTTCTACAATATTTAGTGGTAGCTTATCAGTGGTGACTGTCAGTCAATGCACATATGGCAGAAATGTACGGAAAAATCAATT
>NW_015647095.1:1133129-1176440 GCF_001515625.1 Sinocyclocheilus rhinocerous
TAAGTGAGATTAGCGGCAACCACGCTGGCGATGCTAACGGGCTATATGCTAATAGCGGACTCGGGAAGTCAAAATAGAACTAGTGATAACAAGGCGCTCTGATTGTTTTTGTTGTAGAATACGATAGGGGATATATTCACACGTTATAGAAACGAAAATGATGGTGTATAAAATTGATTTTAAGATTAAAAAAATAGACGATAAAGAATTAACTTGACGGAGCTCAAACTCAAAACACACGGCAGCAACAAACACTTTCCTTCCAAGGCATTACAATTGTCACATAATTTGGTTTTATATTTCAAGACCGAAAACAAGGCACATGTCTTTGAGGGAGCAGTACAAAATTAAATTGAATAACGCAGATGATGGTTCTTATTTCTGTATGCCACTGTTCAGTGTGGTGGTCGTCATGGTAGCAGGTTTAACTTTTGCTATGGCTTGCGTGAGCAGTGCTGATGTAGGAGACATTGATAGAACGGCAACATAAGATCATTAGAACTCTTTGTGTTTTCTTTTAATGCAAGGGTGTTTTCCTTAGAGGTTTTATGGACTTTAATGAATACATAACTGCACTTTGAATGCAAAATCCTTTCGCATTTACCCTTTCAATTGAAAATAGCAGAATGAAACCTGTCTGCGTCACACTGATACAGAAACAGACGTGAGTGACCCACACATGTGCGTATGTGAGTGAGCAAGGCCAGGCTTGCCGGTTGTCCACCTGTCTTTCGGCCCCCGTGTTGATCTTCCCATCTCATCAGTGTTCTGATATGACTGGTGAACAAAGTGCATGATGGGGGAGGCATTTATAGACCCTCTGTGCATTTTGTTCCAGGAAAGAGGGGCAGAATGACTGCAGTAATGTAAATCCCTGTGTGTTTTACCCACTGCTCCAGTTTCCATTTGGCCTTAGGTCAGAGGTGTAAGCGCTCTTTATTTAGCCTCTCTTTCTCCTGAATGACACAGGCCTGTCCTCTGTCACATTGACCATGTGAGGATGCAGGACTTGAGGAAAGAACCTGCTTTCACCAACCTGGGAACGTATCAGTTGTCTTTCCAAACAGACACACAACTGACCAGCCTTCTGAGAAAGAGGCCTTCTCCAAGAAAACTTTTAAGATACAGTCTATGGATGGTCCTGCAGATTCGTCCTACCCCTTAGCCTTTTGATAATATTTAATATCTCGATTTATGTATTTCCTCCGAAATGGCTTATACTAGCTTTGATGTTAACTGCTAGCTTCCTCCTAAAACATTACTTTTTATTTTTTTTTACATTTTATTATTTTAAAACTAGATTTTGACCCAAAAAAAAAAAAACCTTTGTAACTTGGGTAAATTGTTTAATTCAAGAATATTTGTCTGACGTCAAGTTCAAAATGATCACTTTCACACTGTTGTTCCGTAATTGAACACAGGGAAGAATATTTTTTAATCAAATGAAACCCTGAATCAGAAATTTGAATCTATTTTCATAAATAGTTTAAACTGATCCATATAAATAATTGAACTTACCAACTCTATTATTATTTTTGCTATTTATGTTTAAATCAGAGTCTTATATCTGTTATACTCAAGAGATGAACCTTTTGTCCGAATATGTCTACTAATATGCCTAAATATGGCTACTAATATGCCTGTGTGAAAAATGGTATCTGAAAAGAGTCTTTAGTTTGAATACCCTGTAGTAATGCACAATATGAGATTTTTGCCGATATCCCGATATTTTTCAAATCATTTGTTAACCAGTGCCGATATTTATATTTTGTTTTGAAACAACACAAAGTCTCTCCTGTGCAGAAATTATAAACAAATAATTTTTTTGTTAGTTTTGAGCAAAAATTAATAACTAATAACTATTAAACATTATTAACTAAGAACTAATAAACATTATTAAAGTTCTTTTTTTTAATGAGAGTACATTTAAAGCTTTGAAATGTTTATTTTTTTTGTTAGATAGATGCAGTTGAAACCTTAAATGTTGATTAACATTAATAGATGGTCTGAAGCAAAAAAGCTGTAAAAATTCTAAAAATCTTTTAGAGGTCCCTGTATTTCAGTTTTCATAATCTATTTGAAAAAATATATTACATATTACTGAATAAATCTGTATATATTATATTATTTAATTTACAAGTGTCATGTTTGTGATTTTTATTCATGGAAGCTATAGCTTCTGACCTTTTAAATCAAAACAGACTTGTGATTGTATGATATCAATTACTGCTTTATTTATTAAGAAACACAATTATCTTAATGTTATTTGTGTATTTTACTTGTCAAGCCCCCTAAGTATATGCTGATGTTTACATTTTAAGCCTTTATCGGCCGATTCCGATCACATTCCAAAAATATCGTGCATCCCTAATAGCCAGTTATAGTAGGTGAATAGTAGCTGAAAAGCATGACATTCATAGTGTTCATCTGATGAACACTTAGCCTAACTATCCCATGAGGCCACAAGAGAGAGAGTCATGGGTGGCGGAGAAGTGATGCAGCTGACATCGTAAGTCAAATGACAATGCAAATTAATTGCATTCATACTACAAACACACATGCTGCCGTATAGAACTTACTTTTTTTTAAGTCTTGCAGCAAGTTCTTCATCAAATGTACTACCTGCTCTGACAGTATGTGATTTTGGACACATGAAATCGTGATGTTAAGTTACTCACCTGCGAAATCATTTCAAATAGTCCTGTATATTGAATATTCCTTATATACTTTCTAGTCTCATATTCGACTTGTATCTCTCTGAAAGAAGTGGCTCAGTACCCAGCCCTCCCCTCTCATTTCCACTGAATAATAGATGAATTCTGTGAGATTAGCCGGTGTCCCAGAGGTGCTGCGGGGGGATTTACTCATTGCAGGGGGCTCAAACGTCCTCGACTGCAGAGAGCCTCATGCTTAATTAGACCATTGACTTTTTATGTATAATCCACACCTCTTTCCCTTCTTTCATCCATCCACCCATGCATTAAAGAGGGAAAAACACCACATTTCTCTATTTCTGGGCTGATGGGTCATTTTTGTTGCAACAGGAAAGGTTGTTATGTTGTTGTTTGGATTGTTGCTAAGACAGCAGCGTGTGCATCCCATTCGTCAGTCTCTTTCTCTTTTTTTCCGCCCACCCAGCCAACTGACCTCGCCACCCTGCGCTCTGCCGGTGGAATGTGTTCGTCTGGATCGAATCAAGGCCTGAACACGCTCGGGGGGGCCCTGCCGGCCAACTCCGAGTCAGTTGAGGGGACTGCAGCAGCAGCCGGCTTTCTGATACCTATAAATATTCTACAGTAGATTCCTGCGTTCCCACAGCCTTTTGGGTCGCTCACTCCCAGGCTTAGCATTCTGATGGTGTGGTGGTGTTGAGACGAGGGTCGGGCTGAAGGTTTGGGACACGCCAAATACCAGACAAGCCTTTAGATTCCTGTTTATTAAGACTGCAGGGATATGTAGCAACCTACTGGGAGGACAGCATGTGTGTAATCTGTCAGTGCAAACAGGATTAAATTTGATTTGAACCTTGCGTGAACAGAAACAAATGGATGAATTATGGGTAGTCACATGCAACAGGTGGACCTGCTGATCCCACACAAAGACATTTTTGAGTCATCATTTATTTTTAATTTTTTACATAGGCCCTGCTGAGGTGAATGTGTCCGCTCTCTCAATTGTTGAAAACAAAAATAGCCCCCAAACAAGTGTTTTACAGTGGTGGTGGAGCAGTTATGCACATGTGACTCTTTCATTTCTCATTGCACAGACATTTCATTCAATCAGATGAATGGAAATGTTGGACATTTTAAATGTTGGTTTAGCTACAGTGGTGATTTGTGGCTTTTTGGAGGCTGACTCAATCTCTGTCGTTTGATCATATATGGTGTTGTTGATATTTGGTAATAGTTTAGACTAGAGCCATTAATAATGATTGTGTGCAGGTGAGCAGTTCACTTTGCATAAAACACTATCACAGTCTAACAGTGATGGATTCAGTTTCTCAGCTATTAATGAGATCCAGGCATTGTTTTTTTTAGCATTATTTACTATTATAAAATGTATTAATATTTTAAATGGACTTTTATGGTTATAATTTCAGGTTTCATTTTAGTTTTTATTAAGTTTAGTTTTTTTATATTTCTATTTTGCTTTAATTTTTTTCTCTTTTTATGTTTAGTAATTTTAGTATGTCAACTTAAACTTATTCGTTTTAGTTGACATGGCAACATTTCTGAAGTTCTAAAGAAATCTAAAGTTTTTCATCAGATATTTGTATTTTATTTTATTTCACATTTGTTTAACTTTTTTTTTTGTCATTAAGGGTGCTATTTAATGCTCTATTATTGTACCGTCTGTTACAATTGGTTTGTTAACTGTTGTGTGTTTGTTTCATAGCAGATTTGAATGCTTACACTCAGCTTTTTTCTTTACTTTGAATTTTGAGTACACATTGTTTTAATTATTTAATTATACTGTTATTTCATTATTTTCAATAGTTAGATTTTCATTATTTTCAATCATTAAACACAGAACTGTAGTGAAAATTGTTTCATTTATAATAAAAATAAATTATTTAATTACAAATTTATCACCATAAGTCTAATTAATTAAAAGTATGTCAGCCATCTTGCCACCTTGCACTTGATCAGTCACTAGGTGTGTCCTCTAAAGCCATAGTATGTAACCCTTCTGGATATAATTTCTAAAAACTGACATGCTGTTTTTGTGTGAAAAAAAATATCACACTGATTTTTCCCTGTCTTTTGCAGCTATTTTGAACCCCAAGAACCCAAAGGAACCACCAAAATCCTTCAGCTTCGACTACTCGTACTGGTCTCACACCTCAGTAAGTCTCATTTTCTCTCTCTTTCTCCTTCTGTCCTTTTCCTGCTCTTTCTACTTTTTCCGCTGAGCTGGCTCAGTGGACAAAAAATGTGCATGTGGTCAGATTTACAGCTGTAATTAATCATTCCCTAAAATAAAGCCTGTATTAAGGTGTTTTGTTCTCTTTTCTTAATTTCTCTGCTAGCCGGACGACCCCAGCTTTGCGTCACAAAGCCTTGTGTTCAATGACATCGGGAAGGAGATGTTGCAGCATGCTTTTGAGGGATATAACGTCTGTATTTTCGCCTACGGCCAGACCGGAGCTGGCAAGTCCTACACCATGATGGGAAAGCAAGAGGAAGGACAGGAAGGCATTATTCCTCAGGTATGTATGTAATATCGCAGTATATGTATCACCTTAATGGATCCAAAGTAAAAAACATGCTTAAGAGCTCAGCAGCGACTGAGATGTTTCTGATCTCAAAAGCAGACATTGCCAGAAGACATTAAGACATTAGCGCTCCGTCTAGCACGTCCGGCAGGGGTAGAGTTATTTGTGCTCTGTATCGATCGCTCTCTCTCTCCTCCCTAATGTGCTCTTTTTGTCCCCCTCCCAGCTCTGTGAAGACCTCTTTGAGAAAATCAATGACAATAACAACGAGGAGATCTCGTACTCGGTGGAGGTGAGCAACAAACACATCATGACTCCTCGGTACATTCCTGTGACTCACTTCACACACTCTCCATCTGTTGAAATGCTGTTTTTGTTGTGTTACCTCACTGCTTACTAACTCAGCAATGGGGGGTGATGGGCTTGTTCAGAGCCTACTCAAATGTTCAATAATTGAGAGCTAGTTATATCTCATTTTTATGTGCTCATTGTAGGTGGCTTATATGGAGATATACTGTGAGCGGGTGAGGGACCTGCTAAACCCTAAGAATAAAGGGAACCTGCGTGTCAGGGAACATCCTCTACTTGGGCCGTATGTTGAAGACCTCTCAAAACTGGCTGTCACCTCTTACACAGACATAGCTGACCTCATGGATGCTGGTAACAAAGCCAGGTGAGAGAGAAGAAAACTTGTTGTACTTATAAGGGGTTTTTTCCCACTTTGGGTGCTGCTGTTGAAGGATAGTGGTTAGATTTTTTTTGTCAAGGGGGAAATGGAAAAGTGTTGTTTCATCCAGTGATACTCTGACTGATAGTCATGTGTAAATGTAACTCTTGGAAGGAGTAACACGCTTCTAATCCTCCCGTGCTGATTCCCAGGGTTTATTTGTGGAGAATGTGACGTGTAAAGCCTGTTTCTCTCAAGAGCATCCCACCCAGTGTCATATCCGGCACATGAGCTGCGTTGATGTCTTATTCCTGCACTTACTAGCACTTTCCAGGATTATTCTCTCACACTCTGGTGATAAGCATCTAGAGCGGTCTATGAACTTCCAAAGCAGCCTTTCAACCTTTTTCAGGCCAATAAAGAGATTATTGGTGGATAAAGAGAAAAGGACAGGCCTGAAATAGCATGTAATACCATATTAATGTATTTCTATACATTTTTGTGTTATGATTCTTATGTTGCAAATCTATTCAAATAATCGTTCTTGATATTTTAATTGTACTTTTAATGTGAGACGGACAATGGAAGATTTTACTGAATTCCAGTTTTTAACTATAATGATATTTTTGTTTAATGCGTATTTTTATTTATTACTTTATTATTATTATTTATGTTTCATTTATTTTATTTATTTATTATTTTCTTTTTAAACATATTTTTGTTTAATGCATAATTAATTTTTTTTCCTCACAAGTTTACTTTGACATCATGGTTCAATCTTTATTCTTGTATTTTTGTTATTCATATTTTTATTTATTTTATATTTTGTTTATTTATTCTTCACAAAATTACTTTTGAGTTCAGCATTGACCCCCATTAAAAACCCTAGTTTTATAGTATGCAGCTTTACACAGATGTTAAAAATAAAGTCAAGAAATGTAAGAAAATACTATTACATTATGTAATATCCATTAATATACATTGTATATAATTATACATTTGTTTTACTCATTTAATTATATGTATGTGACACCTATGACGCTCATTTTGCTCTCTGTATCTGCAGAACTGTTGCCGCCACCAACATGAATGAGACGAGCAGCCGCTCTCATGCAGTCTTCACTATCGTTTTCACCCAGAGGAAGTATGACAGCGAGACAGACCTGTCTACAGAGAAGGTTGGATATTTTACACCCATCCACAGCCATTATGACATGTCACCGAGCTCAGATTTGTCCTGCAACCCAAAGTCAGCAAATCCTGTACCAAGTAGAAAGGAAAACAGAGAAAAAGGGACCCGTCCCACTCATCCTGTGTTTGTGGGGCTCATTGTGTAATTGCTGCAGACACAAAGACCGCTCTATGAGGTCCACAGGCACAATGGCTATTGTACAGAGCTACTACATTAGATTCACTACACAGGTCTCGCCTCAGCCCTTGCTCTAATATTAGTCATCTAGTTTGGCAGCGGAATCGCTGGCCAAAACTCAAGCACGGCAAAATGAAAAGATAACCCAAGCATCCTTTAGCAAAATTAGTTGTGCATGCATGCGCCAATGATTTTACAAGTACCCTAAAATGATTGGATGATTGAATTATTTAGTTAAACAAGTGCTTTCTGAATCAGTTTGATTGAATCATCAGAACGATTCATTTGGACAAGGCAGAAATACCTACAGTATATGATGCTATTGCTAATAGTCTTATGGGAAACAAAAGACTCCCACATACATAGTATGCCATACTGAAGAGTTTTTTAGTGTGTGTTGATCAGTCTAAAAGTATCTCTGCTGTCTGGTTTCAGGTCAGCAAAATCAGCCTGGTGGATCTGGCAGGAAGTGAGCGTGCTGACTCAACAGGGGCCAAAGGAACCAGACTGAAGGTACAGACTAATTTTACAGCCTCTCTCGAACTCCACCAACACCTGCCATATGTAAAAGTGACTGCAGTCTCCTCCACATGCCGCAAATATTCTGGGAATGTGACCTGCATGACAGAACATAAAACACTCAAAACAAAAATATGCATCACAGCTATTTTTATTCCTTTAAGGGTTTGTTTGTTTGTTTTAATTGCAAACATATTTTAAGCTGAAATGTATTCATTTAGATGTAATCATAAAACTGACTATTCACCTGTTTGTGCTTCTTAGGAGGGAGCAAACATCAATAAATCTTTAACTACACTAGGAAAGGTTATTTCAGCGCTGGCTGAGGTGGTGAGTAGTGTTCAATACCTGTCTCGCTCTCTGCCTGTTTGCTTGCATGTCTTCAGTACTATAACTCTGTGTGCTGTCTGTCTCTCTCCTGGCAATGCTTCCCTTCCCAGGATAACTGTACCAGCAAGGTAATCTTTCCCGGTTTACGGTCACTAACCACTGAACCGTCTCTATCTAAACCTATCAACCTTTATCCATGTAACCTTTTGTCTTAAAAAGTGTCTTATTCTAGTCTTGATGTCTCATACATCAAGTCATTTCCTGAACCCCCTTCATTATTACAGCAGTAGCTATATTTACCTGCTATATTTCAACATGTTTTACTGGCTGTTTTGAAATAGAGCAAGAAGAAAAAGAAGACAGACTTCATTCCTTACCGAGACTCAGTTTTGACATGGCTGCTAAGAGAGAATTTAGGTATGGACGATGATCCATAATGATTATAAATGATTGTATCAACTATGTTGCATGGGTATTATAAACCAGCATTTAAAAATAGAACTGACTGTATTCCAAAATAATTCAACAGTTCTCTATGTAATATGATAGGACTCTTAAAGGAGTAGGTCACCCACTTCATTATTTAAAACAAAAATATTTTATTAGATTTTTTTCTTTTCTTTTTATCTTGACAGACCCAATCCTTATTCACTGAATTTTTGTTTTTGGGTGAACTATTCCTCTAAATATTATCTATATTCAACAGATTTAATTAAAATGTTCTCATACAATGCCAACCAATACCTATTAAATGAAAATATTGCAGAGGTTTAGCATTTAAAATGAATTTTAACCATTTAAAACAAAAGAAAATTACACTTGTGCTTTCTTTAATGGTCTGTGGAAGGTGCATCCTTTAAACTCATTGGCCTGTCTTGGATCAATACTCCAGTCGAAAGAAACTGCATTACTTGGTGTTTCTAATTGTTTGCGTAATTGTGCTCGTCCACCAGGAGGGAACTCGAGGACAGCTATGGTGGCCGCCCTGAGTCCTGCTGACATTAACTATGATGAAACTCTTAGCACACTCCGGTAAGAATTCACGTCCTACTCCCACTTCCCATTAAACAGTGTGTCTTCCATTCTTAGATGGTCTTGATTTTGATAAGGGGACTCTTGTGATCTCAATGGCTGTTTGGATCATTGTCATTGTTTGCTCATTCACAGATATGCAGACAGAGCCAAGCAGATTAAGTGCAATGCAGTCATCAACGAGGACCCCAACGCCAAACTGGTGCGGGAGCTGAAGGACGAGGTGACGCGTCTAAAGGAGCTGCTCCATGCCCAGGGCCTTGGGGACATTCTGGACAGTAAGTCGAGGCACATCGCCCCCCAATGGCTACTTCTATACATGCCCAATTGCCAGGCAAATAGGAGGTCACTTACTGTGCTCACAAGTGGCAAATTCTTCAGCTCTGATCTAATGCTGCATTCTCGCCCAGTCTGCATTGTCTTCATGTTGTTCCTTCTACGTCTTAATTTAACCGTTTCATCAACATGTGATGGAGATTAGGGATATGATGGATAGAAATCACAATACTGTTTTCCAAAATCCAAGTCCAGGAGTGTTTCCATCTCATGTTTGTCTTCACAATATTTTGTCTAGTCAAATCTAACTGCCTCTGTCAGTCATTCGTCTACTAGTCCTCTCAACTCTGACCTTCTCCTGTTCTTCCTGCTTCCCTTCAGTCGAGCCAATGGGGGATGATTACCTTGGAAGTGGAAGCAAATGTGTGTATATGCTTGACGGGGCCGCATCCTCTCGCTCTTCCCTTTTGTTACCAGTAGCTTATTCACTGCTTCTGGAATACAAACGTGTCGGCTTTGCATGCCTCAGTTTTTTGTTTTTTTTACTGCAAGGAATCCCAGACATACAACAGATAAATATGCAATTGACTAGATGGGTTAGATTGCCACTGGCAGGCTTTATGCTTGCTCTTACCCTAATTTGATTGACTGTCTGGCATGGTGCAGTCTTAATGGCAGGCTTTTCTCCAAATAAGCCCAACCCCATGCTAAAGCACGATAGATCAGATAGACTGCATCTGGAAGCACTTAAAGGGATCGTTCACCCCAAAATGAACATTTTGTTGTCATTAAATCTTTATTGTATTCTTTTGTGAAGCCCAAGAATGTTCTAGCTTTAGTTCCATACAAGGAAAGTTCATTTATACTTTGTGTAATGAACAAACCAAATAGATAATTTGCAATTAAAGGAAGAAAATCAGTTTTGGACTTCCTCAAAAAAAAATTTTGTATGACATTCTGCTGAATGTAAATTTGCTTAAGAAGAAAGAAGAAAAAATAGTTTACTTTAACAGACCAGTTATTCACAATAAAGAATATTAGTGAATAATAACTTAAATTTTGTTAATTGACTCAAATAATCTATTGTATGACATTCTGCTTAATGTCAAAGCTAAAAGTTTTATGGTTTGGAATGACGTGGGTGAATAAATGATAACAAGATGTTCATTTTTAGGTGAACTATCCCTTTCATATCAAATCTCCTTTAATCTTGTATTTTGCTGTTTAATTGTTATTGTCCTTTATTGTAAACTTCCTCTTTATTTTCTGCCTAGTTAGGTTTTATTGTGTCATTTAACTGTTCATTGCAGGTCACGATATTAATGAAGTTAAAACAATGACCTATCGGAGAAAAGGTGCATGTTTTCATAATCTTACAAATGCAGATTAGCAGTTGCAGTGGTAGTGTAAGAATACGTAGCTGCTTTAGTCCAAGTGCGTCTGAATCCTCTTCCTTCCCTGTTCTTCGTATCCTCTTACGCAAGCTCGGTGTACCTTTTCAAAAGCTGCAGAACCGAATCAGAGCTCAGGCGGCTATTTGCTTTTCTATCTGTCTGGGAGTTCTTGATATGCGCAGAGAGATGAACGCACACTGTGCTTTCTACCGCTACAACCATATGGCGCTGGGAAAGCAAACATTTTCACTTGACCAAAATGCTTGCCATGGTCTGTGTGCTAGCGGCCTCAATCGCATCATCTGATCGCATGAACAGTAATGTAATGCAGTGCTGTTACGCCGCCATGTTGGCCTAGTTGCTTCAGGAGAGTCTTTTCAGATAAAATCCAATAGAGTGAATATGCAGCAGAAAGCTCGACTGAACTGCGACAAAGCTCCCTGGGAGAGGTTTCGTAAGCACAGTCCCCTCCTAGTCATCCTTCACAGTTTTGAAGAGCTGTGTGGCAGCCAAACATTGACAGCATCATGACTTTAAGAGCGATGTGCCGCGTGGAAAAGACGTTTTATAGCTTATATCTGCAGCATGTTATCATACTGCTCTTCCAGCCCCCCCCAAGCCTCCTTCTCCTGGTTTGTGACCTTTATGCAATCCCTCCACCCCCATCTCTTCTCTCACATCTGAGAAGTGATGTCAGTTTTCACCCAGGTCAGAATCAAGTCAAACTGATTTATCACATTTAAAAGAACTTGTATAATTGACTGCACTGTTTGCAGGTCACATGTTGTTGAATATTACATAATTGATTAAATAATGCATGCTACTATTAAAAAACTGATGCCATTTATTGTCATAATGCTTAAAATAAGTGCATACTTCAAAAATCCTATTCTTAATTAGTGCCTTTCAAGTAAACTATTTACATTTAATCATTTAGCAGACACTCTTATCCAAAGTGACTGACAAATTAGGGTAATAGAAGTGTTGTGACAAGTCCTGTTTAGTCTAACGCAGAATACATAGCAAGTTTTTTTAATAATAATAATAATAATAATAAATAAAAAGAATAAAAGTAGATAGAAAAGAGATAGAATAGATCGTTTTAGAGGGTGAAGTTATTATTATTTTAATAATAATTAAAAAGAAAACAAGTAGAATAGAAAGAATTGAAAAAGAATAGAGAGCGCTAGTGTTAGAGGATAATTTGTTTTTCTTTAAAGAAAACAAGTAGATAAAATAGAAATAGAGAGTTAGTGATAGATTTTCAAGTAAAAACATTATTTAAAAAAATGATTGTTAATATTTTATATTCTTAAAATGTAATATTCTTATAACAAGTTAAATTGACCTAAAAAGCAAAATTGTATAAAATATTACCATCCAGATATTAAAATTTTAAATTCAGTGTTTTAAATATGACAGTTTCAAAAATAATATATACTGTTGTTAAATTATGCTTAAAACAAGTCAAATTTACCTAAGATGCAAAATTGTGTAGAACATTATCTACATATTAAAATATTATATAGTGTTTTAAAAATGACAACATTTTAAAATGCTATATACTGTAGTAAAATTAATATTCTTAAAACAACAAAAAAATTCCTATGAAGCAAAATTGTATCTATTCCGAGAATGTATCTTAAATTAAAAATCAACATGAAACTGCATCAAAGTTTATTTCCAAAATCTGATGCATTTCCAAATAAAATATAATATTAGAGACAAAAATGAATGATAAATGTTTAATTTAAGTGTATTTGTCTTGTTCCATTATTTTTTTCATTTGTTCATTTAAGCTATATTTAGTGAGGTTTACAACTAAAGAATTGCCAATTGCCAATGGAACAAGACAAAAATGCTGTTAAATTCAAGATGCATTCCCTGAAACAAGTCTTAACAGCTTGTTTTAAATATGACAGAATTGGATTTTTATATACTGTTGTTAAATTATGCTTAAAACAAGTCAAATTTACCTAAGATGCAAAATTGTGTAGAACATTATCTACATATTAAAATATTATATACAGTGTTTTAAAAATGACAACATTTTAAAATGCTATATACTGTAGTAAAATGTATATTCTTAAAACAACAAAAAAATTCCTATGAAGCAAAATTGTATCTATTCCGAGAATGTATCTTAAATTAAAAATCAACATGAAACTGCATCAAAGTTTATTTCCAAAATCTGATGCATTTCCAAATAAAATATAATATTAGAGACAAAAATGAATGATAAATGTTTAATTTAAGTGTATTTGTCTTGTTCCATTATTTTTTTCATTTGTTCATTTAAGCTATATTTAGTGAGGTTTACAACTAAAGAATTGCCAATTGCCAATGGAACAAGACAAAAATGCTGTTAAATTCAAGATGCATTCCCTGAAACAAGTCTTAACAGCTTGTTTTAAATATGACAGAATTGGATTTTTAAAGTAATGGGGATAGAAACCTGAGGTGAGAACTGTATCTGACTCTCTGACTGGCGTGTTTGTTGTAATCCTTTGTGAACTGTGTGTCTTACATTGGTCTTTCCTCCTCTTTGTCCTTTTTCTTCCTTCCTTTCTTTCTGTCTCCTGTACTCTCTCACATTTCTGCCTCCACCACTTTCGCGTCTTCCTCCTTGCGTCGCCTGTCTCTCCTGTGTGGCTCAGACCTGAAAGATATACACAACAATAAGCACAGATACTTGCTTGCCTCAGAGAACCAACGGCCTGGCCATTTCTCCACAGCACCTATGGGCTGCCTGACAGCCTCTCCGTCCTTAGGCTCTCTGTGCAGCCAGGCAGGGCTCCAGTCCGTCTCAAGCATCCAGGAGCGCATCATGTCCACGCCGGGCGGAGAAGAGGCCATCGAGAGGCTGAAGGTACACAGACAAGCATTTTCCAAACAAAAGAAGAGTCAAGGGCTTAAGTGAATAACCATTTCCGGGCGTCACAGAGGTTTCCTCTTGAATTAATCAAAACTAATTAGCTAACAATGTGTAAGAAGATAATGGAGGTGCTTCAGGCACCTGCTGACCTTTTGCATTCAAAATGTTCTACTCGTAATGATTTGCATGTTCTCATACATATGTATAAAAAGAAGTCCTGCTTTCCTACCCACCATTACAGACTCTCTGTAAATGAGTGAGATAATAAAGGAGGAAAAGAGAGAGAATAAGTAGATGTGGCTAGAGCTTCCAGGCATTAGTTTCCATGGTTACGGGCAGCAAGTGGCTCGCACCAGTGACGTCAACCTCCGATGCAGTTCGGCAGAAAATCAGACAGAAATAGACCTGGTCTTTTGTATCAGCCAAAAATATGGATGTATAATAAAATGTGAGAGCATCCTTGATCTCAGTCAATAACATAATCAGATGGAAGTCAGTTCACACACAAACCACTCACTACATGTCGCCTGTGATTCCCTGCATACAATCCTTTTCTTACTGGTCAATAGTTTGGAATAATTAGGCTTTTTAAAATGTTTTTGAAAGAAATAAATACAATAAAATTGTGAAATATTATAGTGATTTCCGAAGGATAGTGTGATGCTGAAAACTAAAGTAATGGCTGCTGAAAATTAGCTTTGCCATCACAGGAATAAATTACATTTTTAAAATATATTAGAACAAAAATCAGTTATTTTAAATTGTCATAATATTTCCCAGATTTTCTATATAAAATTATTCCAAAATTTTGACCAGTAGTGTATATGTATACACAGTGTTTGGGAGTAATTACATAATAAGTGTTACTGAGAAAATATGTAATTAAATTACAGTTACTTATGAAAATGTTAGATTACAAAGGGGGTTACATCTGAATATTTTCTCACACTTACAGATTTGATTGATTTCTTTCCCAAATTGCATTGACTGCTCTAAAATATGAGAAACCATTGTTTCAGGAGTTTAGGACACAGAATATGGCACATGCTTATTTGATAACCATTTAATTTCCTATTTGGGTTTATGTAAATGCTTTATTTTTTAAGATTAACAGTTTTTTCCAAAGCATTGTTAGATGCCAGTGTTTCCTGCTGTTAAATTCAAGATGCATTCCCTGAAACAAGTCTTAACAGCTTGTTTTAAATATGACAGAATTGGATTTTTAAAGTAATGGGGATAGAAACCTGAGGTGAGAACTGTATCTGACTCTCTGACTGGCGTGTTTGTTGTAATCCTTTGTGAACTGTGTGTCTTACATTGGTCTTTCCTCCTCTTTGTCCTTTTTCTTCCTTCCTTTCTTTCTGTCTCCTGTACTCTCTCACATTTCTGCCTCCACCACTTTCGCGTCTTCCTCCTTGCGTCGCCTGTCTCTCCTGTGTGGCTCAGACCTGAAAGATATACACAACAATAAGCACAGATACTTGCTTGCCTCAGAGAACCAACGGCCTGGCCATTTCTCCACAGCACCTATGGGCTGCCTGACAGCCTCTCCGTCCTTAGGCTCTCTGTGCAGCCAGGCAGGGCTCCAGTCCGTCTCAAGCATCCAGGAGCGCATCATGTCCACGCCGGGCGGAGAAGAGGCCATCGAGAGGCTGAAGGTACACAGACAAGCATTTTCCAAACAAAAGAAGAGTCAAGGGCTTAAGTGAATAACCATTTCCGGGCGTCACAGAGGTTTCCTCTTGAATTAATCAAAACTAATTAGCTAACAATGTGTAAGAAGATAATGGAGGTGCTTCAGGCACCTGCTGACCTTTTGCATTCAAAATGTTCTACTCGTAATGATTTGCATGTTCTCATACATATGTATAAAAAGAAGTCCTGCTTTCCTACCCACCATTACAGACTCTCTGTAAATGAGTGAGATAATAAAGGAGGAAAAGAGAGAGAATAAGTAGATGTGGCTAGAGCTTCCAGGCATTAGTTTCCATGGTTACGGGCAGCAAGTGGCTCGCACCAGTGACGTCAACCTCCGATGCAGTTCGGCAGAAAATCAGACAGAAATAGACCTGGTCTTTTGTATCAGCCAAAAATATGGATGTATAATAAAATGTGAGAGCATCCTTGATCTCAGTCAATAACATAATCAGATGGAAGTCAGTTCACACACAAACCACTCACTACATGTCGCCTGTGATTCCCTGCATACAATCCTTTTCTTACTGGTCAATAGTTTGGAATAATTAGGCTTTTTAAAATGTTTTTGAAAGAAATAAATACAATAAAATTGTGAAATATTATAGTGATTTCCGAAGGATAGTGTGATGCTGAAAACTAAAGTAATGGCTGCTGAAAATTAGCTTTGCCATCACAGGAATAAATTACATTTTTAAAATATATTAGAACAAAAATCAGTTATTTTAAATTGTCATAATATTTCCCAGATTTTCTATATAAAATTATTCCAAAATTTTGACCAGTAGTGTATATGTATACACAGTGTTTGGGAGTAATTACATAATAAGTGTTACTGAGAAAATATGTAATTAAATTACAGTTACTTATGAAAATGTTAGATTACAAAGGGGGTTACATCTGAATATTTTCTCACACTTACAGATTTGATTGATTTCTTTCCCAAATTGCATTGACTGCTCTAAAATATGAGAAACCATTGTTTCAGGAGTTTAGGACACAGAATATGGCACATGCTTATTTGATAACCATTTAATTTCCTATTTGGGTTTATGTAAATGCTTTATTTTTTAAGATTAACAGTTTTTTCCAAAGCATTGTTAGATGCCAGTGTTTCCCGTTTCATATGCAAAGATTTGATTTCAAAAACATGATTTCAAAATGATTAACATTTGAAAACATTTTTTTTTTTAGAAATTTACAAAAGCAATCAAAAAGTAATCAAATATAATCAGTTACATTACTTTAATAAAGTAATTAAAATAGTTACACTACTTATTACATTTTAAATAGGGTAACTTGTAATCCGTAACCTATTACATTTCCAAAGTAACCTTCCCAACACTATACACGGATCTAATATAATGATAATCCGGTCTTCCTAGTCCTCTGTGGTTATCAGGGTTTGTCAGAAGGATCAGCTCACAGGTTACTTTCTACATGAACAGATGGCAGGGGTGGTAACCCTTTAGGAAGGATCTAGAGGGAGCTTCCTCTAGATGTTACATGTACATGTTCCTGTGGCTCAGTGGTAGAGCATTGCGTTAGCAGTGCAAAAGGTCGTGGGTTCGATTCCCAGGGAACACACATACTGATAAAAAATGTATAGCCTGAATGCACTGTAAGTCGCTTTGGATAAAAGCGTCTGCTAAATGCATAAATAAATTAATTAATTAATTCTTTTAGGCCAGATGGTTCTGGTCTTCCTCCTGGACAAGGACAATAAGGGCCAGACACAATAGAGGAAAATGAGCGTTGGGCTTCCCGTATTTAACTGTGTTTACTGCTCTTGACCCCATGTCAGGCATTTGTCCCATTGCACGCAGACTTATGGTCTGGTTTTGCCCTTTTAGCTATAGGACCCTAAAATTTATGACCTTCCCACAACTTGCAATGTCTGACTTAACATATAGCAAAATGTGCTCCGACACTGAGAGCAGAATAAGCCTCTTAGTATTATGCACAGTTCATGCAGGTCACAATGGCAAGTGTGTGGAAATGGCAATCTGGAAATGTTTCTTGAGCACTATATCAGCATATTAGAACGATTTCTAAAGGATCATATGACACTGAAAATTCATCCATCAGATGTATAAATTATGTTTTAAAATACATTAACACCAAAATCAATTTTTTAAAATTGTAATAACATTTCACAATATTGTATTTTTACTAGTGCTGTCAAAACCGCATCCAAAATAAGTTTTTGTTCACATAATATATGTGTGTGTACTGTGTATATTTATTATGTGTATATATTAATACAAACACATGTATGTGTGTAGATGCGATAAATCGCGATTAATCATTTTGACACCACTAATTTTTACAGTATTTTTGATCAAATAAATGAATATTGGTGAAAAAATGACTTTTGAATGCTAGTGTAGATTATGTATATAGTCTGTCTATATTTGTGCCAGCAATATTTAGACATTTCAGGTCTTGTTTTATACCTCACAGCATATATTTCCCTTGAAATATCCCTCTTTGTCTGCCGTCCCGCAGGAGTCAGAGAAGATCATAGCCGAGCTGAATGAGACCTGGGAGGAGAAGCTGAGGAAGACTGAGGCCATCCGTATGGAGAGGTCAGTGAGGGTTTAGGTGCCATCTGGCTCCCTTCCTATTGTCTCTGTGCCCATACCCATCATGCCCATGAGGAGTGTCTTCTACGTGCCTGTATGCTCAGCTGGTGCCAGTCTGTACCAAACTTAAGCAGCTGTCAAATCGCACATAACACACTGACCTCAACACTAACATGCACATTCATATATTCAAGAAATATTTTCCAGATGTCTTTAGAGCTAACTGCTAAGGTGTTGAATGTAATGTCATTCAGTATGGGCCTGATGTTTTCCTTCCCTCCCCTCAGAGAGGCGCTGCTGGCAGAGATGGGAGTGGCCATACGGGAGGATGGGGGAACCCTGGGTGTCTTCTCTCCTAAAAAGGTACAACACATGTAAACTCCTCTTCATCATTAATCACCGTTACTGTCTGCACCAGTCACCTCCTTCTCATGTCTGGGCCTTTCTTTCTTCGTATTTCATCATCCATCATTCTTCTTCCATTCCTTTTTTTTCTTTTATCTTTTGTTTTGCTCGCCTCTTGCAATGGAATCCTATTAGTTTGGTCCTGATAGACCAACGTCACTGTCTATTGAGGACTTTAGTGTTTATTCTTCTAATCATGTTTGTAGAATTAAAGTTTATTTTTCCCATTTGCATTTTTTAATTCCTTCCAAAAAATAAATAAATAATTAAATAAAAATAGTTCATTTAGCAAGCCATAGTTGTGTATGACTAAATACTAGTTAATAATATTTTCCCACATCACACTTAATTTAATTTTATGTACAGATTATGTACTGCGTGCTATAGTGTTTCCTGCATCAGCATGCAACGTGACCGATTTTGACAGATTCAAAAACGAATGACTCTCATGAGTCTAAACAATCAGTTCTTTTAATAAATAGGACAAGAAGTTTTCGCCTTTTGGCATTATTAGTTAAATCCATCAGAGCTGTTACTGATTTAACGTCTGACTGGATGTTGATATGTCAACATGTAAAGACATCTTTTACAACAGATTTGTGTTATGTTGTATTTTAATTTAAAAAAATATAATTTATGTTTATACATATATTTCTAACTACAGAGTAGGGACTGATGTTTTTGCTTGCAAAACAAGGTCCATTGTGTGCCAGAAAGCACATTTACCATAATTGCGTTATGTCTTTTTAGTATTCCACCCTAAAACACATCAACACAGTTAGCCTGAATCTAAAACAAGGCCTCCCCTCCCTGTTATTTAATTGTTTTTATTTGCCTACTTATTCATGCTTTCATTCAGTTTCTCTCCTCTTTTTCTCTGACATCTCCTTGTCATTTTGACTGTCAAATAGCTTTACGTTGAAAGGCCCTGTGAAGTCTATACTGACTTTAATGGGGTGTTTTCACCCAAAAAGGTTGGTATAGTAGTAGATTATGACGTACAGTAGTTTGTAGTTATTTACTTGATAGAGATTAATGTAGTGCATTATCAGCTTTTGAAGAAGCCACATTTAATGGCTTTCTGTGAGTCATTATAAATCATTGAAATGGCATTTAACCTCGTTATTTCACTTTTTAATTAGCCCGTTAATGTAACTGTAGTTTTAGTGACATTAGTCACTTTTGTGTCTAACATTATCATTGACCATGCTTCCCTACAGACCCCTCACCTAGTGAACCTGAACGAGGATCCTTTGATGTCAGAATGTCTGCTTTATTACATCAAAGATGGAATAACAAGGTATGAAATCACTTTCAGAACTGTCAGAAATTTCTTAGCTGTCTGTATGTTGCACTGAGGCATCTTATGATTGCTACACATCCAACCAGTCAAGGGTCCTACAAAGGACATGATGTTTTTTACTGCTTTGATGTAAGGATTTTTTCTACATCGCCAATTAAAATAATAGACTTCTTTATCATTAAAAAAAAATATATATATATATAGTGTGGCTAAAAAAAATAAATATATATTACTGTGGCTCAGCGGTAGAGCATTGCGTTAGCAGCGCAAAAGGTCGTGGGTTCAATTCCCAGGGAACACGCATACTGGTAAAAAATGTATAGCCTGAATGCACTGTAAGTCGCTTTGGATAAAAGCGTCTGCTAAATGCATAAATTATTATTCAGAAAGAAGACAGGATATCGTTCTAAGCGGAGCTCACATCAAAGAGGAGCACTGTGTCTTCCGCAGTGAGAGGAATGCCAACGGAGATGGTTAGAGCTCACTTACACCTTAAGATCCATTTAACTGTGTTCAGTTCACGTGTCAGCTGATAAACGCTTTTAAATCAGACATGATCAGTTCAGTGCAAATTAACTAACTTTTCTGTCAAAGATTAGTTCTTTGTTCTTTACGCTTTTACTGAATGAACATCTTATATTAGGCTTTTCTGCTGGAGGTAGTGAATTGTCTTCTGTCTCTGCAGTGATTGTCAAGTTGGAGCCATGTGAAGGGTCCGAAACATATGTGAATGGAAAACGTGTGACTTCTGCAGTCCAACTGCGCTCAGGTGACTCACTGACAGCTGCCTGCACATTTCAGTTCTGGTTTAATCTGGTTGATTATATTCATTAAAAAAACTAAACAAATGAAACGTAATTTGGGAACGATTCACTTTATATTTCAATGCGAAAGTAAGCTGTTTCCTGTGAATGTGCCTCATTAGCCTCTGTAGGAAAATAACAAAATGCATTAAGCAATAGAACTGTTTGCACTACAGATTACTGATTACAGATAATGCATTAATGTGATAACAAATGGCAGTTTGCAACATTAAGCAGCATAATGGACTTGGTACAGCTAAAAGAACTGAAAGTGGCTGACACCAGAAACCTTGCACATACAAGTTGGATAATACATGTGCAAAATTTATGTTTATAGGCTGTTATATTGTTCCAATGTGAACCTGTTCATTCCTCAGGTAACCGCATTATCATGGGAAAGAACCACGTGTTCCGGTTTAACCACCCTGAGCAGGCTCGCGCTGAGCGTGAGAAGACCCCGACAGCAGAGACACCCATAGAGCCAGTGGACTGGACCTTTGCCCAAAGAGAACTGCTGGAGAAACAGGGTATCGACATGAAGCAAGAGATGGAGAAAAGGTACGAAAGCCCTAAAAATCATCAGATTTTATTAAACGACAGCTCCAGGTTCAGTATATCCTTTTTACTCATCCCTCAGGCACTTTGCAATGAAAATACAGTTTAGGAAGTAATAGTAAACGTTCACACTAGTTTCTGGTTAACACATGTATATGGAAACTGTGAATTTGAACATTTATTGTCTTTGTAAGTGCCTTACTGTAAAATATAATTTCTCAATTATTTTCTGTGGTAATTGACATAATACCTTATATGCTGTCAATAGAGCTTAACTTAACTATTCAAACTCGCAAAATTCTTTCAAGGCAAGTGTGAATTCCAGCTAATATATAGTATAGGGTTGGATAGCCAACCAAAGCCAGGGCCACCCAGCAGCTACAGAAGACAAAATCTACATTTTGTGAAGTTTAAGCTCTTGGTATGGAATGTGAGCAAATATGAATTGGATTATTGTAAGAAGGATTTTTAGGATTATGTTGCGGAAAGGAAATGCAGTGAGCGTAAGAAAGAGCAGCTTTTTGATGCAGTGGTCTCACACTGTATTATATCAGGCTTACAGAAATGGAGATCCTGTACAAAAAAGAGAAGGAAGAAGCGGACCAGCTGCTTGAGCAACAGAGACTGGTAAGGCTGAATCTCTTTGATAATTCTTGTTTCTTCTGTTGTTTATCAGAGGACCTGTTCTTTCGTTTCAATTAGACCTTAATTGTCTAATTTCCAAATTAGACTGAGGGGAGAGATGTGCCATTTGATGAACGGAGTAAAACGGGCCCGTAGTTTTCTACTTGCTCTGCTGAAGTCCAACCAGCACTAATTCTGCACTCTTAGCTCTGACAACTTGAGACTTTTGTGTGTCTGTATGTGTGTGAGAGTGAAACACTTCTCCCAGTGCATGGCTGAACCTCTTTGCATGGTAACTGAATCGACTCTGTCTGGATTGAGATAGCAGATGGCCCATTGCTGATATGGACTGATTTACATATTCAGTTTGATACAGCAAGAATTAGCGAGAATTTCTTATTCAAATTTTCACTTTTCTCTCATAGAGTTGAGATGTAACTTTGCAAAACAGCATCAGCAGAAAAATACCAATTCGCCTTTTAATTAGTAATCTGTGTTTTTTATGAACATTACATTGTTGTGTAAGGCATTGGTTTGCCATGTACCAGTTAAAGACTCCATGAAGTAAAAATGGGAGCTTTGTTGAGATTTGACAGTTGTATGATTTATAGCTGTCATTTAACTTAACATATTTATTAAATGTTTTAATGTGATTTTTTTTTTTTTTTAAGCTGATTTGAATTGAACTAAATTAAATGTCACTCTTCAGGGTTATATGTTTTTATGTAATATTTTGGAAATAGACAAAAAAGATCCACCGTCAGCTTAATTTTATATAAAGTAAAAAAAATATATATTACCATATATGAGCCAATTGTTTAATTTTAAAACAACAAACAACATTTTGTCCATATGACACTTAATTTTAATATTTTTCTCACAGTATAAATGGGTCTTTGCAAATATTTATAAAAAAAAAAATACTTCTACAGTAATCATCATATCTGGAGATCTTTTACATCCTGGAGTTGACATCAAACTTTTGCCCGTTACCATTTTTCATGGGGTCTTTAAATTAAATTGGAGATCTTTTCTTTAGTTTATTCTGTATGCTGCTTTTGCATGGTTTGTTTTTGTAGCATGTTTAACAGATTAATTACAGGGTACTTAGTACCTCATTTAGTATTTGTTGCTGAGCAGTGTTGTTAAGCTGGTCAAGCTTGAGTCAGCATTTGATTTACCCAAATAGATTTCGTTTTGTTTTTTTATTGCGTTGTTGGTTTTCTCAATGCAATTGCTGATATTTCCAATGCATTGTTGCCATAACCCAAGATTTCTGCTGTAGTTGATGAAGGCTAGTGACAATGTGGTTTCTCATTGACATCTGTAGCCTTGAGTTGTACACATCTGTGTCTGGCTAGGCACAGAGGGCATGCTATAACACAGCTATCCGTACTGGGGGTCTTAATCAATGATGACAAGCTCTCCAATGCTCCGATGGTCTCATTCATATAATCTCGTACACAGAATGACACAGATATCGTACACTGCACTGATTACACAACCACGATTACATGGTCGCCAGATGTCTCCTTTGTTATTTGACTGTGATTTTTGTATTGTCCTTGTTTTACTTGACCTGGAAAATGAGAAACTGCATTTTCTCTCAACTAACCTCTTAACTGTAGTGGATGAAATCGATGCTTTTAACCTCCTCAGAGCCTGTCCTTTTCTCTTTTTCTTCTCTGTACTGACCTGTAATAAACACGCAAGAGTCTAACCCACTGCTAGAGCTAGAAAAACTCTAAAACCAAATCTTCTCTATCAAGGACTTCATATGAGGGAATGAAGCAAAACTCATCAGGCTTTGCTGCATGCCACTGAAGCATGTTTGGGGTGAGACTTTCAAGAGCTCTAATTGAAGAGGATGTCATGAATTTAAACTTGACAAAAAGAAAGAAACCAGCGCAACAGCTAAAACAGCATATCAAGCAACATCTATCCACTTTTTGTTGACATTTTTCTCATAATCATGAAAGTCATGCCTTGCATTTACTTTTTATAGTGATATGCAACTTGGGAATAACGGTGATTTTAATTTGTATCTACACACTGTAAATCAAAAAAATAACAGTAAGCATTGTCAAATGCATCTGCGAGTACATAATCCTCTCTAAAATTTTCATATCTGTAGTCGACTTGCAGTCTACAAACATTTGCTTTCAGCTTTTCCTGCAGTTAGTTAAAAATTGTCAAGTACGCTGACATTTTTTCTCAGCTTAATTAATCAGTTTGTACATTTTTCTAAATATTGCAATGTTTTCTCAAGGTTTTAAAAAATCTCTAGAAAGTTTAACATATGTAATTAGGAAATCCTGTGTATCTGATGTGTATAGTTATAATCAGGGTTTGAAATTAACACCCGCCAACCCGCCAATGCGGGTAAAAATCAGCTGTGGCGGGTAACGCTGTCAAATCACTAGCCAATTTGGCGGGTTATTTTTCGTAAATTGTTTACTAATTAATTTCTTGAGGAAGTTCATGTAAGCCAAATCTGCACAGATTTAGTGTAAATACTGAACTCGAGACTCATCATGATATATTAAATAAGCCTAATTGCGCAGCATCTGGGCATCTAGCTTACTTGAACATACCCAGCGATGTAGCTACTAGCCATCGGGAGCACCGGGACATTCCCGGTGGGTCGATCGCCGAAGCGAGGGAGACCTCATATTAGGCGCTTTTTTTAAGTTACAGCCCACGCGAAACTGCAAAAAGCAAGTACTCCAAAAGTGTGAAGCGGCACTAATAATACAAATACTTCAGAAATGTACATGTATAAATTGAATGTTAGCTTTCATTGTTAAACAAACCAGTAGCAGTGCTTCTGCTTTCTTTATAGTCTCATATTGCAAAGCATCATCTCATTTAGCTGTTCCCATTTTGCATATCACAACACTGTCCATTCTTTACAGAAAACATTCCTTTTGATTTCGATATCCCATTTTAATTTTCCCATTTTGTTTTTCGCACTCTTTGGTTTGTTTCCTGTTTTGTTCTCTCAAGGATGGAGACTCTGATAGTGGCGACGACTCTGATAAGAGGTCGTGCGAGGAGAGCTGGAGACTCATCACTTCACTTCGGGAGAAACTTCCTCCCAGCAAGCTCCAAACCATAGTCAAAAAGTGTGGCTTACCCAGCAGCGGTAAAAGACGAGAGCCTGTCAAAATGTACCAGATCCCTCAGCATCGTCGCCTTACAAAGGACTCCAAATGGGTGACTATTTCTGATCTGAAGATCCAGGCAGTCAAAGAAATTTGCTATGAGGTGGCTCTGAATGATTTCCGTCACACCCGTCAAGAGATTGAGGCTCTGGCCATAGTAAAAATGAAAGAGCTTTGTGCCACCTACAACAAGAAAGACCCGAATGAACGCGATTCTTGGAGAGCTGTGGCTCGAGATGTCTGGGACACTGTAGGGGTCGGGGACGAACGAATCGAAGATGTCATAACAAACGGGCGAGGTGTAACTGACATGGATGACCTAAAAGTGCACATTGACAAACTGGAAGACATCCTGCAAGAGGTTAAAAAGCAGAACAACATGAAGGATGAAGAGATTAGAGCTCTCCGTAATAAGATGTTGAAGATGGAGCAAGTGATTCCACTCATTTCCAACGAGTCTCAGGAGAAAAACACTCGCAGTGCACCCATGAGAGCCCGCAGTTCCAGTGAGGGTAAAGCTCTTGAGGAGAAACCCAACGGCGAACAGTCGGACGAGCAGGTGCCTACAATGATGGATGATGATTCTTCGTTCCGACGTGGACATATACGTTGGATGCGACAAGAGCAGGTACGCCTCAAGAACCTTCAGCAACAGGAGATTTCCAAGCAGCTCCGGAGGCAAAACGGACCTCACCGCTTCATCCCACCTGAAGACCGCAAGCTGCGCTTCCCTTTCAGGAGTAACCCCAAACATCGCAACTCCTGGACCCCTGGCACTCATATCATTATCACAGATGAACAGGTGATCGAGTTGAAAGTTCCCAAAGAAGCAGTCCAGGAAGAGGAAGACGGCAAAGTGGAGGCTGCAGAGCCCAGAGAACAAGTGGTGCCCATCATCCACACGTACCCTACTCTTCCTAGTCCCATGGGTCAACGTAGAAGCAAAGATTTAGAGCAAAGCCTGAGTCATAGACACAATCAAAGCCACAAACTCCATGAACGAGGCCGTAGTAACTCCTTCAACAGCAGCCAGCGTGCCTCGGACTCTACGGAGTCCCTCAATTCTGGGAACAGGAAGCCCCCTCACCCACAACAGGCCTATTACCAGCCACGCTACAACCAAAACCAGCATCATTATCCACAACAACAGCATCCACAGTTCTGTCATTACAATACTGATGCCAGCAACAACTACCAGCAGTACCCACCTAATCAGCAGCCGAGCCACCACAACAATTTTTACACTCCACCCCGTATGCGTAGGCAAATGTCTGCCCCCAATTTGAAGGGCAGTCGAGAAACCACAGTGTGACATTGGAAGCAGGGCATAGGTTCATGTACAGAACTAGTTGACGCTACAAATCACACATCACAGACTCATCACAGCATTGGACAGCTTGTCCCCATCAAGTCCAACTGTTATGTGGCACTTGTTTTAAACGATTGAATGTTCTTGTTGTCATTTGTAGATTCAAATTGCAATGGAAAATACCACATGAGCACCTTGAATCAATAATTTGATCCCCATCCATGTTAGTTATGCATATGGGTTAAAAGTCTAGCAATAAGTCTGATGGTTAAAGGTGTCCAAGCCACAACAAGATCTCAGAACAGTGTTCTTGAGCTTTGATTAATTAATCGAGCATTGTTTTTGCAGTAAAGTATTGGGAACTATGAGTTTTGAGAGAGACACCCTTTAGTTCTTGACTGTAGTATTAACTTTTTTAAACTTTAGTATGCCATTATGGAATTGAGATGTACTTTACACTGATTTGCCTCAGTTTACTATCGTTTTGCTGCTGGTCTTGATGGTCTGAACCGATCTAAGAATTGAACACAACCACTACACTGCAACATTTCATACTGTACAGTGAGAACCTTGAACCATTACTTGAATTTTGAGTTTTTGAATTTACAATTCAGTCATATGTGTGCATTCAAGATGCATGGGTGATATGTTCAGTAAATGCTGGAAGGTTAATAGCCAACCTTTTATCCTCTTGAATGTTTCTAAACGCATGTCAGAGATGCAAATGACATTTTTACCGTTACATTTTATGCTAATTGTTTTATTTCATGAAGTTTTGGATCTTTGCATTGGTATTCCCCATTAAATAGTTTAAATATGAAAGTTGGCAGCAAAGGCCTTTCTCTAGCTGCCTTATGTAGATGAGTAAAAGATTATGAAGGAGTGCTTTTAAAGTTTTTAAGTGCCTTATTGACTCACTGTGTCAATAAAATTGCATTTATCTTGTACTTGGCGCCTAAAAATAAGTAATAGCAATATATAAAGAAAACAGAATGATTTTGCGTCAATCTTTTAATCTGAAAGATAAAGACACCACCTCTAAATTAGGTAAGAACAGTTTCTTTTTCATCAAAATAACTGCCTCTTTGTTTTTATAACGTTTGGTTCTGCCTTATTTTGAGTACAAACCACTCTGCACTAAACATCCATATCCAAAGAGGCAATGCTTTTTGTGAAACGCAGTAAAAGAACGGCTTCAGAGCGTGGTTTGCATCTATTGTTCCTCTAAACTGTCTGTTGCACTCTGATCCTCAATAGGGGGATAGCCTGTTCCCACGGGATGGAGTCAGTGTTCTAGAACACTCTGCTGTTTTCTTCAATCTTAACATGATTAGAATCGCATTTATTTTCGGGTGTCCGCTGTGTGGCAAGCGAGCCCACAGAAAGCACCAGAGAATTCTCATGGAAAGGACCTCTAACAGGGCTGTTTCCATGGTTTTCAAGACTCGTTTTGAAAGTTGTTGCATGTTTTTAGGGAAGGAAAAACCCTTAAAAGCCAAATCAAATTTGCTGGACAGGTATATGCTGCATTGCGTTTTGTTTTATTTTCTCGTTTAGTCACATGTGAATTCACAGCCTTTATATGTAATGCCACTAAGCAAGCACTAGATTAAATTTACCACTGTTTCGGTAATTATGTTCACGTAGGGTTAATGTAGTTGTACATCCTTACACTTAAGTCACTGTGATTTCCCTGCTTAAGCCTTGATGTAATTATGCACTGTTGTGCCTCAGCACCCAAGTGTGACCCATTACCAGCTGCGTATTACCAAAGCACATCTGAAATCCTCTTCATGTCGTCTCCTCTGGCCAGAGCCAAGCGTTAGCCAACTAGGTCAAAAGTCCAGGCTTTAGCATTGCTTCATATGCATGAAGAACTTGAATGCTTTTGTTGCCAGAAATACTGCCTTATTTCTAATGAAACCCCTGGGTTTTGTTATAGTAATGCATACTTGCATAAAACAGAATTACTTTCCCTTCAAAAGGTAAAATCAAGAAACTGGATAAATAAAAATTACACATTTCACCTTTAAACTAGAGCCCTCCTTTTTTTTATTTGACAAGTGTAAATCCAGACAATGCAACATTGGCTCAACCAGTGATATCAGTTTGGGGGTGGGGCTGTCTATATTTCTGTCCAATGACCGATAGAGAGAGTGCTAAAAAACAGTCATTATTTTTTGAAAATCTGTTTTATGCAGTAAAAATTACACATTTCACCTTTCAGTGCTGCACAGAAATTAAAGTTTAAGTCGCTCCTTGATTATCTTTATTTTAAACTGCTATCTAGACATGCCATTTCCCTGCTCCAATAAAGAAAGTTATGCTAACGTTAATGCACGGTGCTGCCAGCTACTCTTAGCTACCACAAGAGGAGCTAAGGAAATATATAAAGACAATGTAGTTTTACCCTTTTTAAAGGTATATCACTTGTCTGTTCAGTGTTTATCTATATGCAATGGTGATATCAAGTGCCTCCAAAAGGCCCCGTAATGTGTTGTTTAGGGGGGCATTTTTTGTGCAACATATGATCTTTAATTCTCAAAAATGTGTTGATGGTTTACTAATATTGCTATTACATTGAACTGTGCTGAATATATCAAAATTTCAAACAATGACTGAAATAAAGTGGACAAGTTTGAAATGTATTGACTGTTGACACTCTCAGCCAAATGTCTTTATCTATACAAACACATACTTAATAGCAATTACATTTAAAGAATTTAAAAATATTTATTAGTAGTTTTATCATGATCATTTTATCATATTACAGCTCTTAATATGAGGTATGACAGCAGTCAGCCATTAGTCAGTGTTGTGAAATAAGTCTGAAGTTAAGTACATTGCCTTGCGAAAGTATTCATTTTTTTTCACGTTTTATGTTGCAGCCTTGTGTTAAACTGCTTTAAATTACCCCCCCCCACATAAATCTACACTCCATACACCATAATGACAAAGCAAATAACAGGTTTTTTAGCATCTTAGCAAATTTATTAAAGATAAAAAATAAATAAAAAACTTAAATGATTCCATTGCATAAGTATTCATACCCTTATCTGGGTCAGTTGAAATATAGCTCAGGAGCATTAATTTTGCTTGTAAATGTTACCACACTTTGTGAAGCTAACCTGTGGCAAATTCAATTGAATGGGTATGATTTGGAAAAGCACACATGACTTAATAAAAGGTCGAACAGCTGAAAATGCATGTTAGAGTAAAGACCAAGCCCTGAGGTAAAAAAAAAAAAAACTGCCTGTAGAGCTCAGAGATAGGATTGCATACTTTCTCAAGGCACTGTATAAAATGAGTTTGACTTCCAGAGCGATTATATTATCTATCTAGTGCAAGTAGATTTACAGCTGTTTTGACATTGAATTTATAGACAGAATATTCTCATTTGTTATAAAACAATGTGGGACTAGTAAAATCTGTTTAAATGCCAGGAAAATTTTACATATAACCACATTTTAGTGAAACAGCATGCAAAATACCTCTCTTATACAATGCACAGTCTGTTCTACCTAAAACATTTTTATTACTATTTAAATGTATTATAAATGTCTATGTAGTGAAATGTAGTGAAATGTCTAGACATTTTGGCGCCATATACGTTTTTTTTCATCAGCTTCAGTAGATGCGGCAGTGAAGAACATACCTTGATTTGTTTAATTTTCAAAATTGCTGGAGGGATGCAGGATGGGTTTCATGTCTTGGATGTTATCAGAAATGTGTTCTCCCCATGGCAGAACATCAAAATTAAAAGTGCTTTAAATTTTCTATATTACTATCGCATATAATTAAGTTATGGGATTGTTCAAATCTAAAGTATTAAACGTCAGCATGCAACACATCCTGCACCTTTTGTGCTATGCAATAGTATAGATGGATTTGCAACATATCTAGGGAGAAGAGACTTGGAGGTGAGCTTTTTCTATTTGAGCCACCTCACAATGCCCTAGCAACCCTAGAAGCTGCATAGCAACATTGTCTCCATTGTCTATTTCTGTGTGCAAAATTAGTGCTGTTCAGTTTAACTTCAGTCAAAGTCATTAAAAATTTTTTAAGAAGTATAATTATCATTCCAATGTCATGAACTAGCACACAATTGATAAAGTTACAGTGTAACCATCCTCTTGAAGCTTCATCTCTCTAAGGCTCAGTGAGTGTTTGTCATGCCGATACGATCATGTCGTGTCTCTCTTCATCAAACCTTCTCAAAGGTATATGAGAGTAAACTGCAAGAGCTGCAGAAACAGGTGGAGACTCGCTCACTGACTGCAGAGACCCCAGATGAAGAGGAAGATGAAGAGGAAGAGGATGAAGGTAATGTATTTTAAATGCTAAAATCAAAAGTCAGAATCAGGTGTTGAGCTACTCTACGTTTTTTTTGCAAAAGAGGTTTATGTGCATTGTACTGGGACATTGCATAAGTAGGACATGTTCCTAAATCAACATTGTTTGAATCACATTCCTGTCCTAACTCTATCCATAACCTCAACCCAACCAAAACCACCCAACAATCAGAGGAACATAGATAATAGGCTGATAAATCCCTGTCCCTTTCACTATAGTCTGACTGATTGAATGTTGTTCTAGGAACAATAAGGACGTCCTGCTTGGCAAAATCACAACAACCAGCTACAGTATATCACTGCCTTGCCATGTTTGAATGTTGTGCCTGTATTGTTACAGTGCCCTGGACCCAGCATGAGTATGAATTGGCCCAGTGGGCTTTCAGGAAGTGGAGATATCACCAGTTCACCTCCCTCAGAGACCAGCTGTGGGGCAATGCTGTGTACCTCAAAGAAGCCAATGCCATCAGTGTGGAGCTCAAGAAAAAGGTGCAGACAACATTTGTCAGTCATCAAAACATTGAACTGTTTTTAACTTCACCCAGTGTGAAACCCTGAAAAAAGGAAAGTCTAGTGTATGGTCTTTTTTTTTTTAAACTTACTTCCACAACATGATGTAAAACAGTGTATGACTGAGTTTTCATTGTGATGCCAGTTTACCAGTAAGTTCTGCTGTATTTACATATTCTCAAACAGATCCCTATTGCTTTACTCATTATCCATGTGTCAGCTTTCAAAAGTCGTCTCATTAATGTCAAAAAAACGCACATAAACGGTTTCATCAGTTCTTTTTCTGTCACTTGCTTCACTTTTACTTATTTATGCCTCTTTTTTTTTTCTGTTCATATGTGTATAACCTCATGAAAACCCCTGCTGTTCAGCCTTGAGATAAAAACATTTTTCTTATGATTTCTAATGCACTCTTACATTGTATTTATAGCTTCAGTGGGGCCAGAGGCGATTTTTAATTCGTTTTTCATCAGCGTGTGGAAATCTTATGCTGTATTCAGCTTTGTTACATTACTTCAGTATCCAAAAATGTCTGAACCTACAATCTTTCAGTCATCAACTCACATCATTTATCCTTGTTTATGCCCTTATTTCTCATTTACATGATCTGTTTGTAGGTCCAGTTCCAGTTTGTCTTACTCACGGACACCCTCTACTCTCCGCTGCCCCCGGAGCTGCTGCCCCCAGAACCAGAGAAAGAGCGTGACACTAGGGCTTTCCCTCGAACAGTGGTGGCTGTGGAGGTTCAGGACTTGAAGAACGGAGCCACTCACTATTGGTCCCTGGAGAAACTTAAGTAAGCCTCAGGATGCCAACCAGTCTGTGATCTACAGAGTTTTGCTCTTATATCTTGTGCAGTTATTATTTGGAACCATTCCATTTAGAAATCCCAAAGCTCTTTTAAAGGGGTCATATGATGCGATTTCAATTTTTCCTTTGTCTTTGGAGTGTTACAAGCTCTTGGTGCATAAAGAAGATCTGTAAAGTTGCAAAGACTAAAGTCTAGGGGTGTAACGGTACACGTATTCGTACCGAACCGTTTCGGTACGGGTGTTTCGGTTCGGTACGCATGTGAACCGAACGAATACAGGTTTTTTGTTTTTTTTTTCTCTCCGGAAATTCAAATAATAAATGGCATTTTGACAGTCTTTGTGGCATGACAGATCGCTGTATAAACGCCTTGGAGAGCCGCTTCTGGGACGGTTCAGAAACGTGCTGGTATAATCCCAACACAAGCACTGACTAGAGCGGCCGCGATCAGCTCCGGTTCCCGTGTCTGAGCCGTGACGCCCCGCAGATTTGTGCAGAGCGGAGCGCGAGTGAACGCGATCATTCCTTCCTCTGTACTACTAGTTTTAACGCGAATAAACATGACTGAACATCTCATGCCTCATGTAATTGCTCAATCAGTGTTTCAACCGTTTGGCCTTCCAAAAGAGGACACAACTAGAAATCAGTGGTTAAGTTGTATTTACAACACTGTTCCAGAACAGTTCAACCCAAATATTCAGATGTGTGCAGCACATTTTATGGAGGACAAAGACTGTTTCCTGGGAGAGCAGCCTACAATGCCGGTGTCTGTTTCTGTAAAGTAAAGTGCAATTCCAACTTTGCAAGGACAGTCTGGCGCTTCTGACTCACAGCCTGTAAGTACATTTATTCATTTATTTGATTTATTTAACTTCAAAAGGAGTTTAAAGTGCTATTTGTCAGCTATAATTTATCAGGGTGACATTTATAACAGAACATTTGCATGGTTCCTCACAAAACTTGTGTTCGAATGGAAATGAATTCACTGGGAACAAAGGAGTTCTGTCATTCAAGCAACTCGGAAGTCTGCTTCCCATGTGGCCAGTCACATGACCATATTCCAACATGACATTCAACATGATATTCAAAATGGCCTATTTTAACAGTTCAACCAGTCTATTTTTATGGAAATTGTTCATTTTAAGTGGTACTCTGAAAAAATTCTCAATACTGTGCCAAGTGTCAAATAAAAGCCCTATTACAGTGGTCAGAAAAGATTTTCCAAATGATTAATTCCTCCTTGTCAAGATTGTCAGAAATTAAATTGACCCTTGTGTTTAAAAAAGAAAAAAAATGATTGGCCCTGAATTTCCTCTTGGATAGTAGTACAAAAACACATTTTCTATGTAGACGACAATAACATCACAGACTAGCACCTTTAAATACTGAAATTACCTCATGTTTGTATATAAACTAATAACCAGTCGAAAGGACTTTAAATGCAGCAATTGTAACATTGTTGGTTTAGTTGATTTTGTAATGCGAGATCAAAAATGTGACTTGACTTTTCATGTTCTTACAGACAGAGGCTGGACCAGATGCGAGAGATGTATGACCGTGCAGGCGAGATGGCCTCGTCCAATCCGAGTGAGGATGTGGAGGGTGCTTTGACCGGCAGTGACCCGTTCTATGACCGCTTCCATTGGTTCAAGCTGGTTGGGAGGTATGCTAATCACCTAACCTTGTTCCATGAATTGAGAAATGATTAAGCATGTTAAACAGAAATCATTATGTCCTGTGGTTTTAAATACTGTAAAATTAGGCTTAATTCTTCACAAACATTTTGCATGTTTTGTGGTTGAAACAGGGTGTCAGTGTGTGAGAATTTTTGTTTCATTTGTTTGTAAAGATCTGCTCTCTTAGTGAAAGAGGGAGCCCATAAATCATTCATGACATCTTTGTTTAGTCATTAACACTGTTAGTTTTCTCTTCATATTTAAATCACCCTTTTTATTCACATGATTTTTTGTTTGTTGGTTTTGCATTGTTTTCCCAATCATAATGTGCTTGTGTTTTGCTGTTTGCTGGTGTAGTGTGTGTTTATTTATTTATTATTTAATTTTTTTATGCAATGTTTTCATCCATTTGTCATTATTTTAAACGTTCATTTCATATGTAGATTGTTTTTTGTTTTTCTGTGCACATTATACACATTGTAGAATTCTGATTATTGTCCATGTTTTATTTCCATAATCAAGATTAGAACAGTTTCTATGATGTCTTTTGTAAAATTTTTAAACTTACTGCATTAAGTAAAAAATAGCAATTAATTATTCATGTACCTGCTATGTTTATTGTTTTTTTATTGTATAGTCGTGGCCCTTAAATGTGGGTCATTTAAATAATCCTGTAAACTCTTGCTTGTGCCTGCATCCTACCCACGCACCTTTTTTTTAGCTCACCTATTTTTCACGGCTGTGTGAACGAGCGTCTGGCCGACCGCACTCCCTCACCCACCTTCTCCACCACCGATTCTGAGATCACTGAGCTGGCCGACGAACGGCAGAGCGAGATGGAGGATTTCATGGATGACGAGGCTTTTGTGGACGACACCAGCTCAGACGCTGGGACCGAGGAAGGCTCTGACATCTTCAGCGATGGGCAGGACCCCTTCTATGACCGTTCCCCATGGTTCATCCTGGTGGGCAGGTTGGTGGTGGCCACTGCTCGGGGGGGAACCTGAAAAATGAGGGCTGGAAAGAGAATGAATGACGAAGAGAAATGGAGACAGTTGTGTGGCTCAGTGTGCAGCTGTTAATGATCTAAAGATAATTTAGAGACAGTAAAAATGAATTCATTTTCTAATCATGTGAGATCAGATCTGACCTACGAAACGGCTCACATGGCTATACCAGACACCTCCTCCAGTTCTCCACAGCCTACATTTAACCTCCATCTGTCTGGTTTGGTTTAACATTAGCACTCGAAACCTTAGTACACATTTGTGTTTGTTTTCATTCATTGTATTTATTTTAATCGGGCTGTAAATCGATTCAAATGTGTTATGGTTAGCGTTCAGTTCCTTTTTGAGACAAGAAAACTGATCAGAATGCACTGCTAAGTGCTAATACAAAGAAACGCAAATGTAATAATAAAATTCAATAATAAAACCATGTTCACAGCACTTTATGGACTTAATCTTTCATATGCAGATTTTTAGCCACTGGCCTGCTGCATTTTGTTCTCTGCTGGTGTTCACATTAACATTTTTATGAATGACAGTGTTTCACTTGTGGGTGTTATTTCACTTAGCCTCAATGGGAATTCAATTTCACCATACAAGAATGCAAATTACTTTTGTTAAACATCCCATCTGGATGTTCCTCCATTGGTCTTTCTCCTTTGACTGAGAAACAAATGCTTTGCTAGGGACTATTGTGAATGTATGTATATAAGACACAGACACTTGAACACAAGGAATGCTCAGATCAGTTAGACAAAAAATTATATCTAAGAGCTTTTAAAATAACATTGTAACAATATGTTGTTAACTTTGATTTACAGCCCCAGTTTCTTTATTTTTGTTACTTTAATCATTTATTGTGCTTGTATATCAACATATTAAATTGTGTTTATTTGTTTAATGTTTTTATTTAATTTTGTCTGTATTCTTTTTTCCCTTTATTAACATTAATCTCCATTGAGTGTACTGAAGAGCTGTTATTTATCAGTCAGCTGATCAAGCGAGATGGATAGAGGAGGAGAGAGGCAACGTAGTCTGGATCGATGCAGAGGCGTAAATGGATCTGCGTCATTGTGACTTCACTGATGCGCTACAGTGATGGCTCTCCTCCATCTTGGCCTTGAGGCTGCCTATAGGGGGGAGGAGGAGCTCTCTGACTGCAAACAGCTCCTGAAATTCAGACTATGTGTGCCCCCTAGCCTCTGAAAATAGAAAATATTCTAATACAATCTCTTATTTGGTTGCCCTTCTTTTTCTTTTGCCATTCAATTTCAAGGTTGACGGATTTGTTTTCTGTCTTTTGTTATTTAACTCTATTAGCTCTTAGTAAAAGTGTCTGACACATCATATCCATTATTCTCTGATTGTGTTAATCAGGGTAATGGAGATGAACCCATGGCCCTGCAGTGAAAGGAAGTCACTGTGCATAACTGCTCGGCTGTTTTTACACATCTCCTGTACCCTCCATACTAATACATATGGTTCTTGGTACATGTTGTGTGTGCATGAGACAGTCAGGCGGCGACGGTTCTCAGGGCAGAACTACAATTGTCGTTCTTTTTCCTCTAGAGCCTTCGTGTACCTGAGTAACCTGCTGTACCCTGTGCCTCTGGTGCACCGTGTCGCTATAGTAACAGAGAAGGGAGAAGTGCGAGGATTCCTGCGAGTGGGGGTCCAAGCCATCGCTGGTGAGTGCTGCTCTATATTAAAGGGGTCATATGATGCGATTTCATTTTTTCCTTTCTCTTTAGAGTGTTACAAGCTCTTTGTGCATAAAGAAGATCTGTAAAGTTGCAAAGACTAAAGTCTCAAATCCAAAGAGATATTCTTTATAAAAGTTAAGAGTTAGCCACACCTACCTAAAACGGCTCGTTCGAACACGCCCCCACATATCTACCTCACTATGTGGGAAGATTTGCATAACGCCGCCCAAATGTTCACACAAAGAAAGAAGGCGTAACTTTTATTCTCACTGTAGTATTGTTGCCGCCGACGCCATGTCGTGAAGACGCTGTGTGCTTCGTTGTGAAAGCGAAACCACTTTGTTTGGTCTTCCAAAAGAGGACAATATCTGCTTCGTCATGCCTGGAGCTGATCAGTGCTGGTCGCTGAGGGAATACTTCAACTTAGTGCTGTGGAGTTTTTTTAACTTTAAACCGCATAAACACATTTCATTACACCAAATACACAAAATAATGTTCTTTTTAGCAGCATCATATGACCCCTTTAATGAATTAATTAAGACTCGGCTCAGATTTAGTTAAGCACAGTTGATATCAATCTGATGTGCTTTATAAACATTCAGTCCTTTAAGTTGTTTTTCAACTGATCTTTGGAACTTGTGTCCTTTTTCTTTGGTATTTGTGTTTTTGTAGCTGACGAAGAGGCTCCTGATTATGGATCTGGTGTGCGTCAGTCGGGCACTGCTAAGATTTCCTTCGACAATGAGTATTTTAAAAAGGTACAAGCCAGTCCAGCATTTGAGACCTCATGTATAGTAGATGTAGATGTATACATGGCAAAATTTAAGAAAAAAAATCTTGTGTATATGTATTACCTAGTGTTGGGAAGGTTACTTTGGAAATGTAATAGTTTACAGATTACAAGTTACCCTATGTAATAAGTAGTGTAATTTTTCTAAACTGTTAATTGTTTTCAAACATTTAAAGCAGGCAGGTTTAACCTTACAGTAGTACTCAACGGTGATTACTGTCAGACTTTCAAAATCCTTCATCACTTGAATTAAGATTATAATAATTTAATTTTAAAGCACAGCCACCACAAAATCAGACTTTAGCACCTCTTTTTACGTTTGAGATCATTCTGAGGTTAAATACAGATTTAAAATCATAACATAATATAGTTTAAAAGCTATGATACTGTTTTTGAAATTGAGTCGTTGCATAGCTATAACAGGAAACATAAGCATCTAACAATGCCTTGGGGAAAAAAAGCAGTAAATTTAAAAAATAAAGCATATACACAAGCCCAAATATGAAATAAAACATTTATCAACTAAACGTGTCTTATTCTGTGTCCTAAATTCCTGAAACATCAGTGTCTCATATTTTAAAGCAGTCAATGCAATTTTGGAAATAACTCAATCAAATCTGTATGTGTGTGAAAATATTCAGATGTAACCCTTGTTGTAATCCTTAACATTTTCATAAGTAACTAATTTAATTACACATTTTTTCTCAGTAACTGTAACAGATTACAGTTACATTTCAACACAATGTTGCCTCAAGTTTGACATTTGTACAAATTTCTACAAGGTGTGAGTTGTTGGTGGTCATTTTTGTGATCGCTTTATTGCCTTTCTTTTTTCTGCCTCTTTCTTTTACTCTTTCACCATCCAGAGTGATTTCTCCTCCGTGGTCATGACCCGCTCTGGCCTCTCTTTGGAAGAGCTGCGTATTGTGGAAGGTCAAGGTCAGAGTTCGGAGGTCATCACCCCTTCAGAAGAGATGAACAGAATAAATTACATGGGTGAGTGTAGATGCATAGTCCAGCTGGCAGCCCCTGAGTTCTGAACAAAGCCGTTCAGTCCGAGCGAAAAGAAATGCTTACACATCCAGACCATGCTGTTTTACTATGTCGCGTTTGATTTACAAAGCCTCAGTGACCCAAAAGCTTTGGGACCAAACTGATTCTTCTAGGTTTTAACAGGTCAATAAAAGAAGTCCATGGAAACAGATTTATAGACACTGTTTATTAAAAATGTCAGATAATATCAAATAACTATCAAGCTGGTCCAGTTTGCCAGAAGCACACTCTAATAGTGGTGATAAATAGCTTAATATATAAAAAATAATGTAACTGCTTTCTATATAAAATTGGTCTATATATAAAAACGTTCTATATAAAATCGATTTCTAGGAATACATACAAGAAATGCCCAAGAAAATCAACCAAAATCAACAATTTCACATTAACCGTTTATAGGTCCTTTTACATAAACTAATATTATGCATATTTGTACATGTGTTTTGTGTCTAAAAGACTTGAAGCTTGGGAACGTGGACACAAAACTGGGTGACGGTTTGGCAGAGCATCTGGAAGTGGGCAGTATTTTCACTTTCCGCATCACTGTTCTGCAGGCGAGCAGCGTCCCGCCCGAGTACGCAGATATCTTCTGCCAATTCAAGTGAGTCAGCCTGTCTCTATGGCAACCCTTCTTTCCTGTCTCATTGGTCTTTATTCAGACGGAGCACACACACACCTCCACATAAATCACGCAATCGCACAGTCACGCTTCTCTCAGTAATCCTGTCTCATGCTGCCAACAGTTTCCTCCATCGTCACGATGAGGCGTTCAGCACAGAGCCCCTGAAGAACACAGGCAAAGGTGCCCCGCTGGGCTTTTACCACGTACAGAATGTAAGTGTTGAAAGCGGCGAGAGAAACAAGGTTTTGAGGAGGAAATTGAACATTATGGTGGCATAACTAGGGTGGCCATATGTGCCATTTATACGGGACACGTCCTGGCCATGATTTTTATATTGCCTAAAACATCTAAAGTAGTTTGACCAATAACATGCAGGTATTGTACATAATCGACCAATCGTGGCGCGCTGCGCGTGAGAAGGTGAGAACGATCAAAGCGATGCAAATACGTGCACGTGTTTGTTCATTCGTTCGACCCAAAGCTGCGCGCCATATTGTTGTATGACACCAAAGTACCGCGTGAGCGATTGAAAAGCATAAGGAGCTGTCTGCTCTGCTCTGTATAGCTCTCGTGAAATAATGTCATACTGCGATCGATTTGCACAGTGCTAACAGCCAAAACCTGGATATTTTAGGCAATATAGAAATCCTGGCAAGGGTGCGTCCCATAAAAATGGCCCGTATGTTCACCCTAGGCATAACCGATCCAGAGTTGTTCTCATTAAAGTATTTCATCAGGCTAGCTGCGTATACAGAATTATTCCTCATTATTACACATGGTTAGGCAAATATGCATGTGTTGTCAACTTATTTATCTGGTTTTCACATCCAGATCTCAGTGGAGGTGACAGAGTCTTTTATTGAGTACATAGAGACCAAGCCAATTGTGTTTGAAGTGTTTGGCCATTACCAACAGCACCCACTGCACATTCATGGACAGGAAGTGGTCAGGTAAACAACCTGTCGTCCAGTATCACAAATTTGATTAACATAATCATATATTTAGCATGAAAGCATTCAGTATTTTAAGTGCATTTCAGGGCCATAACCACATTAAGGGTGACTTTAAGGATGAATTTAAGGTGACATTAAGGGTCAATGGTATTTTTAAGTGACTGATGATATAAAATTTTACAATTGTCAAATATGAAATTTAAACATCTTTTATCTTTTATAGTTTTTACAGTGCTGTAATGTTTATTTTTGTTTCAGTCTTAGTGATTTTAGTACTTCAACTTAAAGTAATTTATTTCAGTTAGTTGCAACATTTCTCATTCATTTTCTCATCTCAATTTTTATCTGATATTTATATATAATTCAGTTACCAAAATTGATTGATAGATTTTGTTTTAGTTAACAATAACACTACATTGTTTCGTTTTGACATGAAAATAGCCTTTGATGTTGATATGGCATTAAAAAAATAAAATAAAGGGATTACAGGAAAGCTTTTAAAATGTAAAATGTCCAATGTAAGCTCTGTCAACACATTTTCTTATTTTTTATTTTAACAAAGTCAATATGATTTCCCTTTGTTATTGACAACATGTTGGAGCTTGATTTGTATTAAACCCAGAATATTACATTAAATTATTACAGTGAATATATTAATAAAATAAGTAACTGAGACATATATATTGTATAGTTGTTTTACAGCATATCTTAGTTGTTGTAAAAAATATCGCATGAATATAGCAGGAAATAAATGTTCCCTTAATCCTGACTATGTGGTTATGCCCTTGGTGGGTTGATTAAATCAGCATACAGATTGATTAATATTATTATAATTATTTTTTACTTGTCTAATTAATATTTTGCTTCTCTTATAGCCCTTCTCAGCCTTCTAGAAAGTACTACCCCCCACCTATGCCTTTGTCTAAACCAGGTATGATGGCAGCTACTATATAACTCCAAAATTACATCTCAATTTGTCTTCATAAAGAACATCACATGTTCATTAAGTCAGCTTGAAGGGTCTTAAATTTGCATAAGTAATAATAAAGCAGATTCCTTGAATAATACTCGCCCGGAGCTTGTATGCTCCTCTATCTCCCTTCATATTATTAGTGTAATTCATTACATGATTCATTAAACAAGGAACTACCTCACAGTTCACAATGCTGTAATCTGTAACTCTTTCGTTCGATATGGTTATCTCCTCTCAAAAGGGCTCCGGATCTCATTTATGCAGCAAGTCAGTTTGAAAGACGCAGCTGTCCGTCGTTCCTGTCCTGACTGTTGTTTTTTTTGATAGGGAACAAATCTCCCTTTGCGACCAAAAATAAAACAGAGGCTGTAGCCTTGAAGTGTCATCAATCCTGACGGTGTATTGATCTTCACCCCGAGCTGTCATTCTTTTATATCGCGATATGAATCTAGAGGTGCTACAGCTCAGTTGGAGATAATTAGAAAAGCTGTAGAGCTCTTTGTGATTTATAGATTGTAGATGCAGAGTGTACAAATAACCCCTCTTTTAACACCTGTCATATAAAATTTAATTCAAAGAGCTGTTAAGTGGTTCGAGTCTCCATGTGCCACTCAGGAATTGAAATAATAATAATTCCTAAAAAGGTAGGAATTTTATAGCTTAAGATAACAAAATAGTCTAAATGGCATTTGACAGCCAGAAAGTGTCCATTTTTACTAACATTTTGAACATTATATTTACAGTTTCTATATATTTTGTGTATATTTATATATAGTTTGTTTTAATAGTAAATATATATATTTAATTTGTTTATTATATATAATACATTACTGTTTAAAAGTTTGGGGTTGGTATGATTTATTTATTTATTTTTAAGTCTGTTAAGTAGACTCGCCAAAACTCCATTGGTCAAAAATACAGTAATATTGTGAAGTATTATTACGATTTAATCAACTATATTATTTTTATTACATTTCAAAATGTAATTTATTCCTGTGACAGCAAATCTGAATTTTCAGCAGGCATTACTCCAGTCTTCAGTGTCACATGATCCTTCAGAAATCATTCTAATATGTTGATTTGGTGCTCAGGATTCTCTGACAAAAAGAAAATTAGAAAACTTGCTAACCCCAGATCGTTGAATGGTAGTCCATATTTTTATATTTTATCTTCAAAATAAATGTCACTTTGATATTTAACATTCTGTTAGAATGCAAAGACATTTTTGTTAAAATTCACACATTTTTTAAGCGTCCAAATAGTTTTTGGGGCAACTGCATACTTCATCTTTTCCATTTCTCACATCTCCATCTTTGTCTCTTTCATTTCAATCCTCATCCTCACCACTCTCACCTGGTGTCATCCGCCCAGACCATGCACGTAAGATAGAGTTGATCAGATACCTGATGAGCGGGTACGTGCACGGCCAGGTGTTGGACACGCTCTCGGAGCACGCCAACGCACTGGCCTCCACAGCCGTCGCCAGCCTGGAGGAAGGGGCAGATGAGCTGTCCCACTTCCCTTTCCTCCCTGTACCCAACAGCCCCGTTCTCAGAGTGCGCAAACACAACGGTTGGTACAGAGCCTCAAAGGCCCAGAGTAGTGTAGATCGATAGCGATTGGCTCTGTGCTGTGCTTTAATGTACTGTGATTCTAGTGTCGCCCTTCATCCCCACCCGATGACAGAATCCCAGTGGACGTTCTTTTAAATGTAGATATTCCTGATCCTGAAGATAAGCTAAAAAGGCTTTTCCTTGAGCTGCTGTGTTTTTAAGTGTCACTCTCCCTTATTTTCCCTCCCTGGTTGATCTAGACTGCAACGACAGCTGCTTGGTGTTTCCTTTTGTGTTACTTTGAAAGCGTACTGCTAATTAAATCATGTTAGGTGTTTTCCATATGTTCTTTCTAGCTTCCCTCGAGAAGCTTTTTTTTTTTTTTTTTACACTTTACACAAATGACACGAGTTACACAAGTGTTTTTCTTCCGTCTCTGAGCATAAGGTTTCCTGCAGCTTTCCCCCAGCGCCATTGTCTCCCACCTAATCATACTGTAGAAATACAGCAGACGGCTGCAGGAAATGGAGTGCCGCCCTTTAGCTGCAGTTTTAGGAGCAAATCAGGCTGTATTGATTTTCCCGATGTAGTGTAGAATTTCTAGTGGCCGATTTTCCAAAGCCTACAATTATGACCCTCCTTTCTCACATTATGTGACTCATGCTCATGTTGTTGAATCTGTCACATTTGCCGTTTTTTATGGATATTTATGGAACCTGGCCTTTTTAGTAAATAAATTAGGCTTATTTTAAACACATCAGCCATATGGTACACAATATTCCAGCCCTATTAATGTTCTACTTTCCTTGCAGTGCCAGCCACCAAACTGAACACCATTACCAAGTCTAACCTGGGTCAGTGTGTGAGCAAGTATGACCTGCTGGCCTGGTTCGAGATCAGTGAACTGGAGCCCACTGGAGAGTAAGTGAACCATATTTATATCTACATGCATGCCTGAGTATTTTGTATAAATATGTTGCTATAAAGTCTGTTTGCGATTATGTAAATTGTGTGTTGTGTATTGCAGTTATATCCCAGCAGTAGTAGATCACACAGGAGGTCTTCCCTGTCATGGCACGTACCTTTTGCACCAGGTATTTATTCTTTCTATTTATGCTTTAACTAATGGGAGTATAAATATTTTCTCTTAAAATGAATGGTTTCAATTCTTTTTTTGACATTATTATCA
>NW_015647095.1:1176500-1181855 GCF_001515625.1 Sinocyclocheilus rhinocerous
ACCTACTTATATTTATACACTATCAGTCAAAAGTTTTTGAACAGTAAGATTTTTAATGTTTTTTAAAGAATTCTCTTCTACTCACCAAGCCTGCATTTATTTGATCCACAGCAAAAACAGTAAAATTTTGCAATATTTTTACTATTTAAAATAACTGTTTTCTATTTGAATATATTTGAAAATGTTGTTTATTCCTGTGATTTCAAAGCTGAATTTTTAGCATCATCACTCCTGTCGCACGATCCTTCAGAAATCATTCTAATATTCTGATTTGCTGCTCAAAAAACATTTATTATTATTATTATTATTATTATTATTTTGAAAACAGCTGAGTATCATTTTTTCAGGTTTCTTTGATGAATATCATTTCGATTTCTCTGAAATAGAAATCTTTTGTAACATTACAAATGTCTTTATCACTTTTGGTCAATTTAAAGCATTTTAAATAGTAAAAATATTGGATCAAATTAATGCAGGCTTGGTGAGCAGAAGAGGATTCTTTAAAAAACATGAAAAATCTTACTGTTCAAAAGCATTTGACTGGTAGTGTATATATTCAAAAATATGCTGTACATACAAATATAATGTACTGGAAACATGCAATAGACTAGAAAAATGTTTAAAAAACGGTGCATAATATATTGACTTATAATTGAATATTAAATTATGTTATCAATGCATTACATTTCCATAGATCTGTGCATTGCAATGCACTTTAGTCTTGTGCATCATGTTGTTCTGTCTCTGCAGTTGCTGTCTGTAAATCTGTAGTTTAGCTTAAGGATCATGTTCACTGTCCTTAGCCAAGGACATATAAATGATTCAAATTGAGATTGCTTTTAGTAACCTGTGTTGTTTGTTTTCAGGGCATTCAGCGTAGAATAACAGTCACTCTGATCCATGAGAACGGCTGTGAGCTGCACTGGAAGGACGTCAGAGAGCTGGTGGTTGGTGAGTATAAATTTTGTCCTAAAATCTTAAATGGAAGAAATAATTGCTGTTAGCAAAGCTGGATTGTTCTGTTGACCAATGAGAAGCCAGGACCTGAAATAACCATTTTATAAAGAATATAATAAAGGCTACAGCCATCTCGCATCGATTGTTGTGTCTGTTGTAGGTCGAATTAGGAATAAGCCAGAAGTGGATGATTCGGCTGCAGACGCAGTCCTGTCTCTCAACATCATCTCGGCTAAAAACCTGAAATCTTCTCACAACTCCAGCAGGTATGTTTAGTTTAGTTTAGTTTGTTTACATAGCACAATAAAACAACAGTTGTTGACCATTGTGTTGTACAAAAATTGTAAAATCAATATAATAAAACACCAATCAAAACAATAAAACTGCATACGATGACATGGTACATACAGAGGAAAAACAAGCTCAGGATGACTCCAATATTCTAAACCTTTTCTAAAGAGTGGATTTTAGGTTTTATCTCAAAGAGAGATTCAGTAGGGATAATCTTAATAGATAAAAGGTAGGCTATTCCACAATTTGGTCCAACTATAGCATAAAGCCCAGTCTCCCTTTCTTTTTAATCTTGGTCTGGAAACCTTTAATAGTTTCTGATTTGATGACCTTAAACATCTAGCAGATATATTAACGGTCACAAGTTCAGATAAATAGCCATGTTGTGTTTGCGCTCCACATTTGACAGCCTATTAAATCAAGTATTAAGTTCAATTCGTGTGTCTGCAGTCAGTGGAAAGTTGTCTGTTTCTAAACAGCATAAAAGGCCTGCAAATACTCTGCTCACCTAATGCAAATGCATTTCCCTAACTGCTTAGAATTCAGGAGAGCATGTTGAATATGAGTCACTGTTGGCGTCAGTGAGAGGGAAAAATCCTGCAGGGAGCAAAAGATCCAGCTAGTGGACCAACCAAGAAACAGCAATTTAACCAATATGCACAGTGCCCCATACAGCTCTGTTTATTATCAAAATGTGCCTTTCCATTTAACCAAATGTGTTTTCCATTTATTCCCTTTGCCCGTTTAATCGGAATGCTGCTTTTTTCTTTTAATTTGTGATTATTTCTGTTGCCTGACTGTTTCTGCTTGTTTTGTCTCTCTTTTTGTTCTCATCCTTTTCCTGCTGCGGTTGGACTCGTGGTTTTGCTCAGCCTTTGTATTGATAGCGATATAGCTAGGTATCAACCACCTCATAAAGCATTTTTACCATTAAAGTGCTTTACGAGACATTTGTGATCTGTAGGTGTAACGGTAGCAAAATTATGTATCCGTGTCATTGTTTTTCTGCTTCTCTCTGAACTCATTCTATATGATAGTATGAATTAAGGTGAATTTGCAAAAGAGATTTTTTTTCTAATAATCAAAATGACATTTTCTAAATTTAAATGCTAAATCAAGATTTTATTCTATTGGCCCTGAACAATTTAAACTTTTGAAATATGAAAATTGGCATGATATTATTACATTTAACAAATTTAAATATGAAGTGATTTATACCCCACAAAAAAATTTTGTAACTTTTTTTTATTTTGTTTTCAACCTTGTTGAGAACCTATAGTATGTCATATGGTTATTTTATATAATATTTGCTTTTATATGCATGACAATTAATATAGATTTTGCCCTTTTTAAAATAAAATGGCCCATTATATAATATATAAGAAAATTATAAGAAAATTAATATATTATATGAAATCTATCATGTTTTCGATGTCACTAAGAAAATGACCTTTGATAATGATAATGTAAAATTACTATAGTGTGTTTTTTTTTTTTTTAAGTTTGGTAAAAAAAATTTAAAAAAAAAATTCATTTGTAAAAGTTAGTAGGAAAAAGTTTTTTTTTTTGAAATCCTTTCTTTTGCATGTATCACCTCACTTTACAACTATTAAGTAGATGAGCTTTTGCCACCACATTTCTTTAATCAAAGAAAATGAATGCACTGTAGGTGTGACATTAAATTTAATTATGCTCTGCATTCACTATATTACTAAATTTGGCTTGTTAGCAGCTGAATCGATGAGTCTAGATACAGACGCAGGCAAGCCTTTATGCATTTATCTGCCATTTAAACAGTGAAATAAGAACAAGAGAGGGAGGTGAGTGAGTGGAGAAAAAGATACAAGGATATTTGAGGATGAGTCACCTGCACCAATCTCTCCGTTTCTCTCTGTCTCAATGTCTGTTCATATAAATCGTGTGCCTTTGCTTATAGTCATCATTGTGCTGTAGTCCTGAGTCACACACACGCACACTGCTTCAAGCTCACAGCAGAAAACTAATAATGTAGCACCTGTCAACACTCTTGTGTTGTGTTCATCGCTATGTGACTCGAACACATCAACAAACTATTTAGGCACAGAGATCTCCCAACACCACGTGATGCAGCTGGTATTAGACCTCCTGTTTTTCACAGTGTTAGAGGAGATTGCCTGTCCATTAGCACCATCTGTTAGCTGAAAGTTTGTAGGCAGCATAACTAAAGTGTTTATTGTGATAGCCTGATGCTTACAGATATTCACTGCCGTGTGCAGTTTAAAGTCAGCATGAAATCAAAATCGAGCCTATTTACTTTCTTAGTTCATTTTTTTGGTATTACTGTGAATAATTCATTGGTGAATGTTAAATGAAGAGTGTTAAATGTTAAAGGAAGTAAAAATAAAATTTGTTCATTTTAATAATCTCTCATGTATGCTACTGTTTAAAAGTTTTGGGGTCTGCAAGATTTTTTTCTGCATTTATTTGATCAGAAATACAATAAAAGCAGTAATATTGTGAAATATTATTATAATTTAAAATTACTGTTTTCTGTTGTAATATATTTTAAAATGCCATTTATTCCTGTGATGCAAAGCTGAATTTTCAGTATCATTACTCTTCAGTCTTAAGCGTCACATGATCCTTCAGGAATCATTCTAATATGCTGATTTGCTGCTCAAGAAACATTCCATATTATTACTAATGTTGAAAACAGTTGTGCTGCTTAATATTTTTAAGGAAACATAATAGATTTTTTAAAGATTCTTTGATGAATAGAAAGTTCAAAAGAACACTAATTATTTAAAATATATTTTTGAAACAAAGACCTTACTGTCACACATGATTATTTTAATGCATCCTTGCTGAATAAAAGTATCTGTTTGATTAACAAAAAAGACCCCAAACTTTTTGAACAGTTGTCACTTTTCATGATCTAGTCAATTCCCAATGGATAAATCCTGCCCTCTCATTGAATATTCTGTTTCTCTCAGAAATGTCTTATTACAGAAGTAAAGTTGTGAATCTCATTTCATGTTGTCTTTAAGCACATCCATACTCAAACACGTAGTGTACGACGCAATTAATCAATTCAGCACCAGTAAATATCTAAAATATCATTCCATGGATATTGTTTCTGAAGCCTAAAATCAAATGTACTTCTTCCTGTTCAGGACGTTCTACCGATTCGAGGCTGTCTGGGACAGCTCCCTGCACAACTCTCTCCTGCTGAACCGTGTCACTCCCTACGGAGAGAAGATTTTCATGACCCTGTCAGCTTATCTTGAGGTCAGCCTCGACTCTTTTTAAATGACTGGTTCTTTAGAAAGAGGTTAAACAGTATATAGTATTGAAATATGTGCTAACCACTCCCCTGCAGCTTGATCACTGCATCCAGCCTGCCATCATTACCAAGGACATCTGCATGGTCTTCTACTCCAGAGATGCTAAGATCTCTCCTCCACGCTCCCTGAGGAACCTGTTCGGCAGTGGCTACTCCAAAACCCCCGACTGGTAAAAAAATTTTTTTTATTTTATCTAGGGTGACCATACGTGCCATTTTCCCAGGACGCGTCCTGGCCAGGATTTGTTTTGGCTTTGTTTTCCTGTTTTCATGTTGTTGTTTATTTTATTTATTTATTTATTTTTATTAAACACAGAATACAAGAACTCATAGAGGTAACATGTTTTCATGCTTGCTGAAGGTAATGATCGAAAAGTAGTTTGACCAATAACATGCAAGCATTGTACATAATGGACCAATCATGGCGTGTGAGAAGGTGGGATCTACGGTCAAAGCGATGCAATTACGCGTACATATTAGGTGTGTTCGACTTAAAAGCAGTGCGGCTCAGACCGATCAGTGTTTGACATCAAAGTACCTCGAGAGCGTTTCGAAAGCATAACCATCTGTATGGTACTTTGATGTCGATCGGTCTGCACGCAAACAAAGCCAAAACCTAGATATTTTAGGCAATATAGAAATCCTGGCCAGGACGCGTCCTGGGAAAATGGCACGTATGGTCACCCTAAGATTAATGATTAAGATAAGATTAGTGTTTTTAAAAATGTATTCAGTCTTTGTGCCCCACAAAAAATATCATAATGAATTTAAATTCAGAAATTACA
>NW_015647095.1:1182518-1219792 GCF_001515625.1 Sinocyclocheilus rhinocerous
AAAAAGCAAAGAGTACTTGTTTGTGCCCTTTGCATAACCATACAGTTGAAATGATTATTCCAGCCCTTACAGAAGAAATTTGGGACACTCATTACACAATGTGTGCACTTAAGACATATACAATTACACAATGTCTTAACCCTAATTCCTAACCGTAGCATTCCAGCACTTAGCGAATGGAAGTGTGGCACTAGCCACCCTAAAACAACATGGCTGTCAGGTTCAAATCACTTGGTGTTTTTATGAGGAAAAATTACTTCAAGTGTTTGATCAGAAATTGTAAAACCAGGAACAAAATACTAAATGGCTCTCATCCTAAGATACTTTGGCTTGTAAACACTTTTGCTGTAGTTACAAAACAAAAACAAAGTTAAAATGAGTGAAAATCTCACAAAACCCTTTGAAACCATGTGTGGGTCATATTTCAATCCAAAATCACAAGAACTTACAAGCACTTATATACTCTAGAAAGAAAACGCGGCCTACTTGTGAGATAAAATAATTAATACTAATCTTAAGTTTGCATGCCAATTTCCATGCCAATTAAGCACTCAAAATATTTTGATTGTGGAATATTTATACATTATGATATATCACGATGAGTAGTAGTTGGGCTCGACTTTGATCATTTTAATATATTACTGTATTATAGTAATGAGAATCATTTAAAAAATCCGGATATACAAATCTCAATTGTCTTCTACTCAGCAAAATTGTAATGGTCCTAAATGTTCCTATACGAAAACATCTTAAAGGGAAAGTTCACCAAAAATGTTTAATTCTGTCATTTATTCAGCCTCATGTTGTTCCCAACCTATTTGAGATATGTATATATATATATATATATATATATATATATATATATATCTCGTTTAGTCATTTAGCTGACGCTTTTATGCAAAGCGACTTAATAAATGAGGACAATGGAAGCAATCAAAATCAACAAAAGAGCAATGATTATTTTATCTAGGGTGACCATACGTGCCATTTTCCCAGGACGCGTCCTGGCCAGGATTTGTTTTGGCTTTGTTTTCCTGTTTTCATGTTGTTGTTTATTTTATTTATTTATTTATTTTTATTAAACACAGAATACAAGAACTCATAGAGGTAACATGTTTTCATGCTTGCTGAAGGTAATGATCGAAAAGTAGTTTGACCAATAACATGCAAGCATAGTACATAATGGACCATTCATGGCGTGTGAGAAGGTGGGATCTACGGTCAAAGCGATGCAATTACGCGTACATATTAGGTGTGTTCGACTTAAAAGCAGTGCGGCTCAGACCGATCAGTGTTTGACATCAAAGTACCTCGAGAGTGTTTCGAAAGCATAACCGTCTGTATGGTACTTTGATGTCATACACCGATCGGTCTGCACACGCAAACAAAGCCAAAACCTAGATATTTTAGGCAATATAGAAATCCTGGCCAGGACGCGTCCTGGGAAAATGGCACGTATGGTCACCCTATTTTATCTCTTTTACCACCAAAAAAAGCTCAAATGTGTCTAAAGGTTAATATACATAAAATACTTTTAGGACATATCCTGCATTTTGGCATGCTGTACTCCATCAAAAACTATTTTAAATAGCATTTTAGCAAGTCTTGTCAAAGACTGCATGGAATATTTATACTGTTAAATTAATTTCTTATACTGTAGGACCATTTAAAATCAATTAGTGAAGGCGACATTAAAAATGGTGAAAATGAAATGGCGACTAGTTGCAGGACACACTTTCTTATACATATACATTTTAAGCTGAAATTGTGATATTGGACATCTTATGCATCAACTCTCTAGAAATGTGAGTCCTCTCCAGAAATGTGTAAAGTAAAGAAACTTTGCTAACACTGTTCTCTGATGTTTCCATTACAGTAATAAAGTGACTGGAATTTATGAGCTAAGCTTATGCAAAATAGCTGACACAGGAAGCCCAGGTAAGATATTCCTGAAAATACTATCCGCTTGTTCAATTTGAAGAAAAAAAAAAAATAATAATAATTTTCATATAATACCTATATATATATATATATATATATATTAAATATGTTTTTATTTAGCAAGGATGCATTAAATTGATCAAAAGTGACAGTAAAGATATTTATAATGTCATAAAATATTTTTGTTTCAAATAAATGCTGTTCTTTTGAACTTTACATTTATCAAAGACTTGGTTTAAAAAAATGTATCAGTTTCCACAAAAATATTAAGCTGCTGCTTTCAACATTGATGATAATAAAAAATGTTTATTGAGCAGCAAATCAGCATATTAGAATGATTTCTGAAGGATCATGTGATGCTAAAGACTGGAGTAATAATGCTGAAAATTCAGCTTTGCCATCATGAATTATATTTTAAATTGTAAAAAAAAACAAAAAAAAACAGTGATGTGAAATTGTAATAATATTAAAGTTTGCTTTATTTTGATCAAATAAATTCAGCCATGGTGAGCATAAGAGACTTCTTTTGAAAACATACAAAAAAATTATCAACCACAAACTTCTGAACGGTATTGTAAATTATATAGAATATTTATAAAATATTTTACAAATAATTTATAAACGTATACAGACATTAGGAAGAAAAAAAAAAGAAGACATTTCAAAGGCTCAGATTTTTTTTAATTTATAAAATTGACCTGCTGTATTGAATCATTTAATTGTTCATTTTCAGGTATGCAGCGACGGAGACGGAAGGTTCTGGATACATCTGTGGCGTATGTGCGTGGAGAGGAGAACCTGGCCGGTTGGAGACCCAGAGGAGACAGTCTGATCCTGGAGCACCAGTGGGAGCTGGAGAAACTCGAGCAGTTGCATGAGGTGAGCACAGAAGACAAAAGATCACGACTGAGCACTGCCACACTTCCTGCTGCTTGTGTTCATCTGCATAAGAGTATCTGACAGGCAGTGGTGATCTCCAGACACTGATGCCCATTTCTGTCCATGTCAGGTGGAGAAGACACGTCACCTGCTGCTGCTCCGTGAGAAACTGGGTGAGACGGCTCCTCCTAAATCCCTGAGTGACTCCCTGTCTCCCAGTCTGAGCAGCGGCACCCTCAGCACCTCCACCAGCATCTCCTCCCAGATCTCCTCCACCACCTTTGAGAGCGCCATCACGCCCAGTGAGAGCAGCGGATACGACTCCACAGACATCGAGAGCTTGGTAGACCGCGAGAAGGAGCTGGCCACTAAGGTAAGACACCCCTTTTTTAAATTAAGTACTGTGTTCCATTTAAAGTCAAATATGAGATATGTCTGGTTTATTTTGTATGACATATATTTTGTGTGTTTATGTCTTTTAATTCTTTGCAGTGTCTCCGTCTCCTGACACACACTTTCAACAGTGAATACAACCAGATGTATAACAGCATCAGTGACTGCAAGGTAACCTCAACTTGAACAATGAAAAACAACCAGTTTTGTGTGAATTGGAACATAATCTGCTTGAATGAATTAATAAAAAAATTTTTTTTAATTCTGTCTCTTTCAGTTGTCGGATATCTCTCCTATGGGCCGTGATCCATCTGTCACCAGTTTCAGCAGTGCTACTCTCACACCCTCCTCCACCTGCCCCTCTCTGTCAGACTCTCGGTATGTACGGTTCACAAACAATAAGCTCAAAATACAGTCTTCTAAAAGTTAAGGATCCTAAAACATCTGTCTTGTCCAGGACCCCTGAAGCTAACTCTCGTGCCACCAGCCCCTCATGCTCAGACTATGAGAACTTCCCCATGGTGCCCATTCTGGAAACGTCCTACCTGGCCCGCGCCGGCAAACACGAGTTCCTCAACCTTGTGCCTGATATTGAGGAAATGAGACCTGGGTGAGAGTTTTGATATAGCTGACACATTTATTTTTGTTTATTCCATTCTCACAAGAATCAAGATGAGTTTGAACACTTAAATCATTCAGTTAAGCTGTTTTGTGTCATAGTTTCCTTTAGGGCTCCAAAACGATTAATCGTGATTAATCGCATTCGAAAAAAGGTTTCGTACTCTGTATATTTATTATGTATATATAAATACACACACATACATGTATATATTTAGGAAAAATGTGTTAGATTTATATATATATATATATACACATATACATATACATATACACATATACATATACATATACATACTAGGGCTGTCAGTTTAATGCGTTAACTTAATTAGTTATGCAAAAATAACGCGATTAAAATCCTAGCCCCCAGACCTGTACGTCGTCATATATGATGCAGGGCAACAACTCCATAAATGCAGTTATGCCCTAAAATTCAAGATATTGGTGCAAAAAAATGCCCCTGTATGAGTTTCTGTCTCATATTTATATCATACCATACACGATATCACAACATCAGCAAGAGCAATATCACACGAGTGCTGTTTGTCCCGAATATCACAAGTTTAAATGTGATTTTTATACAACAGTTCAGTAAATAAGAAGTTGATATTGTGTTATATTTTAAACACAATATTATGTTTTGGCTCAATTTTGCCGAGAACCTTTAAAGCAGCAGCAGAATTGTTGCGCGTCTCCAAGCAACACAGCAGTGTTTAGTTTCAGAATGAAAACGCGTTTTGAACGAATCGTGTGAAGCCGTATACTTCTTTCCTGAATTTTTCCTGAAAAGTACTAAGATGTTTCTCAAATTATCTTCTATGTTCCATAGTTTACGTTATAGCCTAAATGTTTGTGTAATTAATTTTGTTGAATCAAATAAAATATTTTCTTTCTAAAGCTACAATTTGTAATGTCTACTTGATACTTTTTCATTTAGCACAAAAATAGCTTTAATCTTTTGTGGGTATTTTCAGTCAAATTTATTTTGCAATTAATTAATCGAAACATTGTGTAATTAATTTGATTAAATATTTTAATCGACTGACAGCCCTAATACATACAATTATTTTTTTTTTTAAATAGATACATGTGTGTGTGTTTATATATACATAATTAATATACACTGTACACAAACATATAGTATGTAAACAAACCTTTATTTTGAATGCGATTAATCGCGATTAATCGTTTTGCAGCCCTAGTTTCCTTTAATGGGGCAGCAGAGATTGTACAGTAATATGCTGGACTGACGTGTCCTCTTGTGTTCACTCAGGTCTGTGGTATCTAAGAAGGGATTCCTCAGTTTCATGGAGCCCCGCTCCAACTCCTGGGTGAAGCACTTTGTGGTGGTTCGTCGGCCATACGTGTTCATCTACAACAACGACAAGGACCCAGTAGAGAGGGGAGTGCTGAATTTATCCACTGCCCAGGTAGAATACAGTGAAGACCAGCAGGCCATGCTCAAGGTAAAGCCTCACCCGCTATGTGGAAATCCACTGTTTTTCCTGTAATACATGTCAGTTGAATGCCTGATTGTTGCTGTTTGATGGCTTGCAGACGCCTAATACATTCGCCGTGTGCACCAAGCACAGAGGGATCCTCCTCCAGGCCAACAATGACAAAGACATGAACGACTGGCTGTATGCCTTTAACCCACTGCTAGCAGGAACAATAAGGTACACATCCCAACTTTTCCCAGAAACCTAGATCATCTAGAATGAACCTAGTCAAGTCTGGACCAAACTGACTACCTCTTTGAAAGGGCTTCTTTTCTGGTCCTCTCCAGAAAAAAAAATTCCAACATTTAGTGTCCCTAAAAGTAATGGCATTGCACTGTGTAACAAAATATCAATCTGAGTGCCATTTATTTTACAGGAATGTGGCACAAACAAATGCTTAACTATATAATATATAAACACACCAGGGTTATTATAGTTAACTAAAACTAAAACCATAAAATGTGTTTCACTACAACTACAATAAACTGACAATATATAAAAAAGGCTTATTTTATCTCTTTTACCCCCAAAAAGGTCAAATGTGTCTGAAGGTTAATATACATAAAAGACTTTTAGGACATATCCTGCATTGTGGCATGCTATACTCCATCGAAAACTATTTTAAATAGCATTTTAGCAAGTCTTGTCAAATTTGGCCTCATATTAGGCCAGAGACTACATATAATATTTATACTGTTAAATTAATTTCTTATACTTGTAGGACCATTTATTGAAGGCAACATTTTAAAAATGGTGAAAATGAAATTGCAAGCATATATTAGCTTACATTATTTTCATGTAGTTTAACTTGGTGTACTAAAGAAAAAAACCAAATAAAATCAATAACTAAACTATAAAATAAATCAAATACAAAACTAATTAAAATAGCTATTGATGCTGAAATGACACAAATACACACACTAATTGTGTTGTTAATTAATTTATATAAATATTTATATAGGCATTTATTTTAAAGAACTATTCTTTAAAATATATTTTAAAGAAATATAGTTAGCTATATAATATAAAATAAAAGAATCATTCAATTATTTGTATAAGTTTATATTACTATAATTATAACAGTAATAAAACAATTAATCACATGTGTAGAGAGAGAGAGAGAGAGAGAGAAAGAGAAAAATGATTTTGGTTGTGAGAAAAGTTCTATTGTTAACAGATGCCACTTGGTTTCATGTTTTGTTTCTAAGAGTCACATTCAGGCTGTGTCCTAAGTATCCAAATACTTTTTTGGGCTGCTGTTTGTGTGTTTGTTTCCTTTCAAATTTTCACTCTTTCTGTGTTTTCCTACAGGTCAAAGCTGGCGAGGAGACGGTGCAGTCTGATGAAGAACTGACCGAGCGTGCACACGCAGAGATAGTGCTCACTTCTCGCTCTACCTTTACAACGTACCAAGTGTTTTAACACTTCTAAATCTTTGTGGTTCTTGACGGTTTCTCTTGTATGTAGACCTGTGGCTCTGTTCTCCTCTCCAGCAAATGAACTTTCAGTTCCTAAACCCCAGCTGTCCCCTTCCTCCTCCTCCTCCTCCTCCCCTCTCTATTGTGTTATTGATTGGATTTATTCTGTCTTCAGTTTTGTTCTGTCATAACTGAACCTCCTTCAAGTAGCATGTTGTAATAGTCTGTTTGTGCGTGCACGAATCTTCAGAGCAGGTTCTGCTTTCTCTTGAGTTACTCTCGTCTGGAAACTTCATCCTTACAGTGTTGTCTGCCAGGAACATCTTACCCTCAGGAGAAAGTTGGTTTGCTATAAAAACCCCCATTGAGTAAAAATATATATATTAATAATAATAATATAAATAATATCTAAAATATTCCGTATTTAATTATCACAAATCAACTTTCTCTATAACACAAAAACAAATAGCTTTGCTCCAGATATTGCTTAAAAAAAAGATTTTTAAATGGACCAAAGCACTTCTTGAAGATGCTTAATTTTCTAAACAAAGAAATTGACCCTTCAACTGAATGTTATTGCAGTATTGGTTTAATGGATTTGCTCAATCAAAGCTAGCCGTGACAGTCAGGACGTTAACCATGTACATACAGCCGTTTACTCGCCCAGCCTGTCGCAATGTATTTGCTTGACATTAATTCCACATATGAAGGACATAAAACATACCATTAGCAAAGTACAGTATGTAATCAGAAGACATATAATACCAGGGAAAGAAAATGATGGTGATGATCTATCACATATCGCTCTTTCAGTAGCCTACAGGAGTATTCTGCTCGATTTAAATTATTTCCTCAGTAGATTAGGTACAAAAAAAAAAAAATGATGCAAAAGAATGACCTTAACACAGAACAACTGACCGAATGAATCCATTTGTACATAACGTTCAGGATTACTGTGCTTAACGCTACTCATGACGAGACAGGATGCATTATGGGTTTCTGTCCTTGTTACTGTATTACTGAAACCATTTTCCGGCAGTTTTAGCAAGAAAGATTGCTAAAGGTTGAGTGAGAGATACTGATTTGATGGGTTACAGTTAACGAAATGAAGGATTGAATTATTTGTGTGGTTTATTATCTCAAGTCTGCAGGGTCATTAAACCAGCCTTTATTCCCCTTGAGAATGAGCAGGATCACTTTTTAATATTATTGAACCTTTATCATGTATCTCTACTGATTATCTTAACTTATTTTTATTAACATGTGATCAGTGTTTTACATTATACAATGGAAGGCTCCTCATTTTTATTCAGCTGTTCTTCTTTACTTATTTGAACAGACCAAGTTTGACCACTAAAACAGTTTGATCACTGTCAGTAGAAATTGGGCCATTTATGCAGTTCACTGCAGTGCAGGGATGGTAGTGTTCTGCTTTTGTTTTGAAAATCTTTGCTCTGTGCATTTGAAGACATGCAGTCAAGAGACAAATGCTGAAGTTAGCAGTGATTCAGTTTGATGGTGAAATTTCAGCCATTTGGTTGAGCATATAACAGTCCTCTGGCCAGACAACCAGCAGGAATTATTGCCCACCAGACTGTCACACTGTCAATCCTTATGAAGTCAATATTCTTGCTGCAACATACACTGCACTTTCTCTTCTTGAAGCGCATTTTCACAGGAAACGCATGAAAATGGCTCGTAAAGTCAAGTCCTTAGGTCAGCCAGCCTTTAGGCTTCATCTGAGCTGTTTGATTGTTACGTCATCTGTGAAAATGTTCAAATGTAATCTTCAGATCCGGCACATAGAGTGCTTAACGGTTAGTGAAGGTTAGCATTGATCTAATTACATGACAAGTGTGAGTTAATGTTACACATTTTTGCCAGAGCAAAGGTTTTTGTCTTTTCTATGTTTTTTTTTTTACCATCTTTGTTGAGTGGCTTGGTTGACTAATATGATATTCATAATGAATTTCATTAACTGTATTTATTGTTTTGCAATGTATATATTTAGTTTGCAGCTTTTTGCACATGTGTTTATACAACTAACAGAACAAATAAAGCTTGAACGATGTTTTTGTTGTTTTCTCAAATGGAAACCAAATGGTTTTAGGTTGTGGTGTTTTTCTCATTGAATGTACATTGCGTTTCACTAAAATTGCATGAATGAAAGACGAATATCTTAATTAGGGACTGACATGTTGCTGTGCTTCTTATTTCTTGAAATAGAAATCTGACTGTGTTACAAGGGCACTTTTTCACATTTAGTCTATAGATATGGAGGGCAGAGTTATGATGAGGCCTGTTCGTTTTGATTTCTAACATCAGGGAATATATTTTCTAGAAAAAGAACCTGTTTTGCTTTACCTCTTTGTTTTTGTGCTCACTCATGCATTTTTTTCCCCATGCTGCCTCTGAAGCAACCCTGGCATTACTGTATCGCCCCATCAGATGAGCATCACTCCCTCTCATTGTGATGAAACGATAGAAAACAGTTCAGCTGTGGCATTAACACTGTACATTATTTGTCAGATTGGCTTCATTTTCATACTTATTTTGTAAATATTTCATGTTGTACGGAACTTGGATTAAAATGTAAATATGTCTCCTGTATTTGTAATAATTATAATCCATTCGCTGTATAGCCTAGACGTGTAATGCATATATCTTAATTCTGTGTATGGTAATCTTGCACCATTGACCTGTTTAGTGAATGAGGTACAAATAAAATTACAACCAGTGCATTAGACGAACAACGGATCTCGTGTTGTCTCTTTCTTTCTCTTTACACAACACTCTGCATTATACATAGGCTATAGCTTTTGTCTTATCTACTGTTTAGTTAAAGTGACATTTTGCTAGCTATATCTCGTGATATTACATTATTTGACTTCCTAAATTGATATGGCTGGCTGGTAATTGTTAGAAGTGTTTTTTTTTTCTTGGTCTTTTGCCACTTTGTCTTAAAGCTAGCTTGTTTGTTTGTTTTTAAGAGATCTAAAAAAATATATGATTTTATGAAATATTTTAACCTTTTGACAAAAAGCATCTAACAAACTAACCAGTTGAGTAAATAAAATATCACATTTGATATAAAAATAATGTGCTGTAAAATAATAACATTATGCCTACCTTTATATTTTACTTTATATTTTTACTGATTAGATAACAGATTGTTGTTGTTATTATTACTATTAAAGGAAAAAAATTCTTAATAAATAACCAGAACATTTACTATATGTGACCCTGGACCACAGAACCAGTCAGCAGGGGTATATTTGTAGCAATAGCCAAAAATACATTATATGGGTCAAAATCATTAGGATATTATGTAAAGATCTTGTTCCATGAAGGTATTTTGTAACAAATGAAGATATGTAACAAGTGAATGATTTTGTCCATGAAGATATTCTGTAATCAAAACTTATTTTTTGATTAGTGATATGCATTGCTAAGAACTTCATTTGGATAACTTTAAAGGTGATATTATTACTATTAAAGGAAAAAAATTCTTAATAAATAACCAGAACATTTACTATATGTGACCCTGGACCACAGAACCAGTCAGCAGGGGTATATTTGTAGCAATAGCCAAAAATACATTATATGGGTCAAAATCATTAGGATATTATGTAAAGATCTTGTTCCATGAAGGTATTTTGTAACAAATGAAGATATGTAACAAGTGAATGATTTTGTCCATGAAGATATTCTGTAATCAAAACTTATTTTTTGATTAGTGATATGCATTGCTAAGAACTTCATTTTTAGAGATATTGCTAAGAACTTCTCAATATTTCGAGTTTTTTTGCACCCTCAGATTCCAGATTTTCAAATAGTTGTATCTCGGTCAGATATTGTATCCTATCCTATCCTAACAAACCATACATCAATGGAAAGTTTATTTATTCAGATTAATCTCAAATTCAAAAAATTGAGCCTTTTGGTTTTGTGGCCCAGGGTCACAGATGAGATAAAGTTTCTATATGAAGAAAGATCATCTTGGAAATAATGACGTTATTATTATAATTACATTATATTATTACATATAGGCTAGTTACATTATCTATAATGTATATTTAATAAATAATTACGTCAAATACTTATAACTATTTTTATCAGATAGTATTACACACTCAAGCCATATATATATATAATTATTGTATTTATCTATTTAATTAAACTTGTTTTCAAAGTTTTATATTTCGGAAGATAGTCGTTACGTCTAAATGTAGTAATCTACTTAATAATTAATCACTTTGATGAAATTTCATACGTTACACACATCACAATAGTGATGCAACGGTGCTCTACAAAATCAATCGTCTCAGAGTTCCTCAAGAAAAATCTCACTCCCTATTTACTTCATTACCAAATGCTCTCAGCTTTTTCTGAAACAGTGGACGGAGAACAGACGGGGGGTGGGGGACAAAACTAGACAGCCAATGAACAGCATCCAATCTCGGCTCAGAGAGTCTCCGCCAATCACAGACGGCGATACGGATGACGCCACGACCACTGTAATCTGTCAGGCGTGTTCATTGGGAGTTGGTGTAGTGCTGCTGCTCAGGCCGTGAATAAGGAAGTTCAGCAGAGACGGTGCTGTAGTAGTCAAAACCCTGATCCAAAGTGTCATTTTAAGACGGAACCAACCTACAACCATGGCTCAGTAAGTATACATTTTGCTTTTAAAATACTTTGTAATATGAAATTGAATTTGACTGAGCACATTTGACTGTATATTATCATATGTAATATAGTGTAAGTTATTTCACATTGTCAGCATTCATTTTATCTATACTAATCTCTCTGCTTACTATCAAGCACTTTTTTCAGTTCAGACAGATTTAGATTTGAAATTCGTTCTATGTTATCCAGCTAGACTGAATGACATTTGTCATAACCACTGATTTCAATAAGCTAGCACTCACAATCTATCATGAATGTTCTTTCTCCCAATCTCCATATTTGTGTCTCCACAGAGCGGATATTGCTCTCATTGGTCTGGCTGTGATGGGCCAGAATCTGATCCTGAACATGAATGACCATGGATTTGTGGTAAGTTGCAATTCTAACCTGTTCTGATGGTTCAGATCAGGTTTATGATGTTATAACTACTGTCATTTCTCAGGTCTGCGCGTTCAACAGGACAGTGTCCAAGGTCCATGACTTTTTAAACAACGAAGCCAAAGGCACTAAGGTGATCGGGGCCGAGTCCCTTGAAGACATGGTGGCTAAACTAAAAAAACCTCGTCGCATCCTCCTCCTCGTCAAAGCAGGACAAGCTGTCGATGACTTCATTGATAAACTGGTAAACGTCACCATGAATCAACGGTCTTAGTTTGCTTTGTCACCAAGCCAAAGTGATCAAGTAACCCACTTTATATTGTAGGTTCCTCTTCTTGAACCTGGTGACATTATCATTGATGGTGGAAATTCAGAGTACAGAGATACAACGGTGAGGTTAACAATCCAAATTTATGATGAGGTGATAACAGTATTTGATCTAAATGTTCATGCTCGTCACATACAGAGACGCTGTAGGAGCCTGAAGGAGAAGAACCTTCTGTTTGTGGGTAGTGGAGTGAGTGGAGGAGAAGACGGGGCTCGTTATGGACCCTCACTGATGCCTGGAGGACATGAGGATGCCTGGTGAGGACAAGCATGTATCAAACAAGTCCACCTATGCATATGTGTGTGTATTTATTGACATTTATGGAATCAAATTATTATTTTATACCTTCAGGCCACACATAAAAGAGATTTTTCAGAGCATTGCCACCAAGGTGGGCACAGGAGAGCCGTGCTGCGACTGGGTGAGTATTAGTTCTCAATAGATTTATACAGCCTGTGAATGCACTTCTCCAAAATCTTTGTATATTTGTTTAGGTTGGAGATGAAGGAGCTGGACATTTTGTTAAGATGGTCCATAACGGTATTGAATACGGTGACATGCAGCTGATCTGTGAGGCCTACCATCTGATGAAGGATGTGCTGTGTATGGACCATGATGAAATGGCTCAGGTTAGACTTCAACTTACTTCTATAATTACTATTGTTTTGTAATGCAGATGAACAGTCCGTGATGTTGTAATTCTTCAAATCCCCTCTGTATTGCCTCTTTTCTGTTTCCTCCTTCCTTATTTCGTTTGTATTTTGAAATACACCTCACCCTGTCCCTTGTGAAGGACTGTTTTGGTCTGCTTCCTCTTAAGACTAAATTTCTTTGTCTGGTTTGCCTATCAGGCCTTCAATCAGTGGAATAAGACAGAGCTGGACTCTTTCCTCATTGAGATCACTGCCAATATCCTGAAATTCAAGGATGAGGATGGCACTCATCTGCTGCCCAAAATCAGAGACAGCGCCGGGCAGAAAGGCACAGGGAAATGGACGGCTATCTCCGCTTTGGAATACGGCACACCTGTTACACTGATAGGTAAGATACAGTCTTGCGTAATTTCTCGGCTATGGGTGTGTATTTGTTATTTTAGATATAGAGGGAGAAAGTCCCTTGGGCTTAGAAAATGAAGCGCGTCCATAAGCAGCTTTGCTATTCACCTCTTCAGCTGATGTGACATAAGTGGGATTTTCTGTTCTGGCTTTTGGTGCAGGGCTCGCTGTCCTGGGGCTATTGTGAAAGAGTTTTGGTCCTAGTGATTAATCGCCATTTACCATTACTTAATCTTGTACATTTATTTTTATGCCTTTCAAACTTACATTTTTGGTATTCTGTGATACAGCTATTTTATGTTGTTGCAAATTCTCACCAAAATTATGTTATCTAGCAGGCTAATATAAATGAAGCATTGTTGAATAAGCAAGAAAAATTTGTGAAATTCAAGTCACATTTATTTATTACTTATTTATTTGCAATTTTTTTTGTTACTGTGCACATTGTTTCAAAACCGCTTTATATAAAGGTGAGCAAGTTTAGATCTCCATTAAAGTGTTGAAAACTACAAACCAATCAGCACTGTTTTCTATTGTATGTCATCATTTTCAAAAGTAATATTTCTAAATTTATGGAGTTATTTATGCAGTTGAATTATTTACAGCTTTGTGCAAAAAAAATCTGCAAAAAAAAAAAAAAGACAAGTAAAAACATTTCTATAAATATATTAAAAATAAAAATAAATGATTTTAAATGAGAAATATTGTCTTGGCCCAGCAGGAAAAAAAATCTTATTGAGATCTGTGGTGGATTGAGGTTTTGAGCTTGTAGTTGACTTTAGATGTTACCTTAGGATCGCTCAAAGCACAAAAACCAGTTACACAATATTTGTCAAAATTGATGCATTTGTTTTTATAAAGCTGTTTTGAAACTATATGCATTATGAAAAGCGCTGTGTAAATAAATTTGACCTGACTTGATGTGTAGTTGTTAGATCAGGGTATGGGCTTGTATATGTAGTGTCAGTTAAATGAACAAAAGGCTGAAGCGTGAGAGAGCAGCTATGATTTGTATGGTTGTAGAGGAGGGTTTTCTTCTTTCAATAGGCTGAATTCCAGTGCTGTGTTCACCATGACTGGCTGTTTTCCACTTGATATTTTAATTCCTTCCTCCACTCGCCTCTTCCCACACTTGTTGGCCTTGGGTTGGGTGATAATATAATACAAAGTCATGCTGAGTTCAGGGTTTTGCTTCCAGCCTCTCATGTTTGTAGATGTAGTAAGATCTGCTCTTACAATAGTCTGGCTCACTGTTGAGTTACGTTACCAGAGTCAACAGTGCCAGGGTCTGGTACCAGATATGAGCTGCATTATACATTGTGACTGGAGTCTTGAAGACCCAGAGAAAAGAGGCCTATAATATATATATATATATATATATATAACTGCTCTATAGAAGTCATAGATGAATCTGAGAAAGAAATGTCCTAGTCACATTTCACTTCAAAATAATAAGTCGCATTACTATAAAAAACATGAATGAAAAAAAATTCTTCCTGGATATTTAAAAATGAAAATCAGTCTAAAAAATATTTGCACTACAGTATTGAGAAGTTGGGGGGAAATGTGCTTAATTTCATGAAAATTATGTCTGGTAACTCGGATATGCTTTTTTTATTTTAGATATATAATTGTATTTTTGTAATAATAGTAATAATAATAAAATACAACAATATATCTAAAATACAAAACATGTCTGAGTCACTAGATTGTATTAATAATAATTTATTTAAGTTTAGTTATTATTATTATTTTTAATGAATTTATTTTTTTTTAAACACGAGAATTTTTTTTTTTATACATATTATTGATAGACACAGTAATAAAGAGAGGGTACAGCTTCATTTAGCAGACATCCAAAGTGATTTTCTCTCATTGTACAATCTTTTTAGTGTGCTAATATGATCAGGTTGTTCTGTGTGGGGCCCGTCTGTCATGCTTCGACTATCTAATGTTTTAATGTTTCCTCATGTGGTCTCTCTGGCATGGTCTAACAGTGATTATAATGTTATTATGTGACCAGAGATGCAGACTGTACCTGGAGATGACTGTTTGTGTTGTATGCGGTGTCTTTCACTCACAGGGGAAGCTGTCTTTGCCAGATGTCTCTCCTCTCTGAAGGATGAGAGGGTTCAGGCCAGTAAGAGCCTCACCGGCCCCCAGGGTGTCAAGTTCACCGGAAACAAGGCACAGTTTCTCGAAGATATTAGAAAGGTGGGATAGACTTAGTAAAATATGGATAGTTGATATCCATGTAGGGCTGCAAAACGATTAATCGCATTCATAATAAAAGTTTTTTACATGCTATGTGTGTGTACTGTGTATATTTATTATGTAAATATAAATACACACACACGTATGTATATGTTTAAAAAATATATATTTGTACAGTGGGTACGGAAAGTATTCAGACCCCCTTAAATTTTTCACTCTTTGTTATATTGCAGCCATTTGCTAAAATCATTTAAGTTAATTTTTTTTCCTCATTAATGTACACACAGCACCCCATATTGACAGAAAAACACAGAATAATATATACATGTATGTGTGTATTTATATATACATATACACAGTACACACACATATAGAATGTAAATATAAACTTTTATTTTGAATGCGATTTTATTCGCGATTAATCGTTTTGCAGCACTATATCCATGCATAGGTTTTGTTCATGTTTGAATGTGCCAGTTAATGTTAAGCATTATTGGGTTTAATAATAATGGGTTGTTTTTAACTTCATGAAAATGTATTATTTCTTTTTCAGGCTTTGTATGCCTCAAAGATTATTTCATATGCTCAAGGCTTCATGCTGCTCAGACAGGCTGCAGTAGAGTTCGGCTGGTCTCTTAACTATGGTGCTATTGCCCTGATGTGGAGAGGAGGCTGCATTATTCGCAGGTAAGCAAGCTTTGCTCACAGTGATTTAAAAATATTGCATAAAACGATATGCTTTATTCAGATTGCTTATCAGTTAAAGGGGTCATATGATGCTATTTTAAAGATCATTATTTTGTGTATTTGGTGTAACAGAATATATATTGACATGCTTTAATGTTCAAAAGACACATTTGTCTACTGAAATACTCAAGAATTAAATCATATGAAACTTCATCTTTTCTCCACCCGGTGAATGTTGCAACTCTGTAAACACTAGGAAGTGGTGATAATGTTTCATGTAAAAATCCCACACGCACAGAAATGAGGAAGCTGATTTTACAATATCATAACTGTAGATTAGCTATGAATAAAGGTCATGAATCTTTCATTCGCAGTGTTTTCTTGGGAAAGATCAAGGAAGCGTTTGACCGGAACTCCGAGCTGCAGAGTTTGCTGCTGGATAACTTCTTCAGTAAAGCTGTACAGGATTGTCAGGTACAGGAAGTGAGCCAAGAATGACCACAAATTTCACAAGTTTCCTGTAATAGTGCCACTAAATATGAAGAGAAATCAGCGGCACTAATGGCAGACTGTTTATGTGCATACAGTGCCTCTAAACCGTTATGTGCAAAAACTATGTCCACTTAGTTCCTTCCAAATATATACACAGTGAACACAGTCCAAACATAATTTATTTTACATAGTATAAGCATACAATATATTCATTTTGATACTGCATGCAATTACTACAGCAAAGTCATATACAATACAACCTATTTTACCAAGATTATGAAAAATTTGGAATTTCTACTATAGCAAATAGCATTTATGGATAAAATATCATTTAATCAGTGACAATTTCATTTTATTTCATAATATTTTATAATATGAATTTAAATTAAGATCTATGCAGTCAATGAAAGTGTATCAAACGTAATCATGTAGTTTAGCACTGAAGTTTTTCATAAAATGCTTGCACATAAACCGTTACAATTAATCCAGAACACGGCAGCATAATTCTTAATGAGCCGAAAAGAATGCACGTCACACCTCTGTTCATCAATTTGCACTGGCTACCAGTAGCTGCTCGCATAAAATTCAAGGCACTAATGTTTGCCTACAAAACCACCACTGGCTCTGCACCCATTTACCTAAATTCATTAACACTAGCTTCTCTATTCTTTTTGTATTCTATCTATTTCTTTTCTTATTTATTATATAATTACCAAAAAAAAACCTTGCTACGTGTACTGCGTTAAGCTGAGACTTGTTATAGCACTTGCGTATCATTGCTCTTTTGTTGATTTTGATTGCTTCCATTGTCCTTATTTGTAAGTAAATGACAATGTAAATGTAATGTAATGTAAATGTAAATGCATTGGTGGTAATTGATTTGTATGAGCTACAGTGTTTAGCTACAATATTCCAGCAAATATTTGACAACATAATAGCATACATAGTCAGAAAGTAACATAAATGAACAGTTGGATTTTAAAGTAATTTATCAGATGTCAAATATGGTCTGAAAATCCAGTTTGGAAAAACATGTAATTTTGAAATGGAAATTATGTAGGAACAGTGGTTTACGTTAAAAACTGATATAATGTCGGTAACACTTTAGAATAGGGACCAATTCACTCTATTAATTAGTTGCTTATTAGCATGCCTATTATTAACATATTGGCTGTTTATTAGTACTTATTAAGCACATATTCTGCATGACCATATTCTACATCCCTAATCCTATCTAATACCTAAATTGAACAACTACCTTACTAACTATTAATAAGCAGCAAATTAGGAGTTTAATGTAGTAGTTAATGGTTTAATAATAACGAGAATTGGACCTTAAAATAAAGTGTGACCTAAAAGTTGATTGGTATTAATACAGCATATATAGAATATGTTTTCTTTAGCAGTAAGTGGGTTGTGTTTTGCAGGAATCATGGCGTAGGGTAGTAAGTACAGGTGTGCAGCAGGGGATCCCCATGCCGTGCTTCACCACTGCCCTGTCCTTCTATGACGGTTACAGGCATGAGATGCTCCCAGCAAACCTGCTGCAGGTAAACCTCTCTAGAACACACAAACCTTCTCTCTCTAACTAACCCTATGCTATATCACAGGGATTACATCTGGACATTTATGGTTGTAGGCATTTGAAGACTTTAGTATGATTTTTGTTCATTTACTTTAATTAAATTAGAATAAATAATTACTTTTTGTCTTTTTGGTTTGAATAAGAATTAGTACTTTTGCTTCAGACACTTTATGAGTCCCTTCTTTTATTTTAATGCTCAAGTAGTTGTTCTCTCTTTGTATTTACTATTGGCTGAGCTAATATCACCTATAATATTGTGACATTCTTCAGGCACAGAGGGACTACTTTGGTGCCCACACGTATGAGCTGCTATCAAACCCTGGAAAGTTCATTCACACTAACTGGACAGGCCATGGAGGAAACGTGTCGTCATCATCCTACAATGCCTAAAATCAAGAGTGGTATCAGGTTAAACAGCAAAGAACTTCTCCTCTTGATGAAGGACCAGAGCAGCTGAGCACATTCCTCCTGAAGAATTGAACTTCAGCTCACAGTAGAGCTCTTACTGAAGAGTGTTCAAATGCATATTTCTATTTATACTAAAACATAGTGTATACACTATTTGTAAGCTCTGTTCTTGTAGTTTTAAGGTCCACTGTTGCAAACACAGCAGTTTTGAGTAAGAGTGTTGTTTCTGAGATTCTTCTTGCTGTAGACCGGTCATGCTTTGCCCCCAGAGTTCACAGAGTTAACCCTGGATTATGGGCAACTATTGCACTGCATTAGGCTAAATAAAGATTTCAATCCCTTTTTAATTAGCTTTTGTCTTCTTCACTCACATGCTGTCTACTGCAAACAGGATTTACTCATGCTTATTTTTAACAGTAAATGCTAGATATGCAACTTGTTTATTTGTATGTACTTCTAATTTGTCACCAGGAGAGGTCAGAAAGGATTTTTTGGAACAATGAGATTGTTTACAATAGTAATATCTTCAGCTGAATGATTATTCTTTGAGGATGAAATAATAACAACACACATATAACATATAAAAACTGAATTTTTATGAGTAGTACTATGTAAGTATCTTGACACTTGAGTAATATACTCAAATAAACATCCCAGTAAAGTAAACACAGTTAATTATAGATTTGAATTTTAATGTAGTTTTTATTTCTCTTATCAAGAATATTTAGTTTTTATTTTAGTTTTAGGGCTGCCAAAGTTGCATTTAAAAACATTTACCAGTTTCTCGGCACAGTCTAGTGTTGTTGCTGTTCATGTTCACTGCAGGTGGTTTGTAAAGGTTTTATAATATATTAATCATTCATATATCTACAACAAAAACTAATTTGCGTCCATTTTACTTTATTTTAGTTAGTTTTGGAGTCATGGATATTTATTTTGGTTTAGTTTTAGTAGCTCCCATTTACGTTAAATTTTATTTAAAAAACAAACAAACTTAATTTTACTTGCAAATAATAACACCGTTCAGGTTTACATTACAGCAAATGATGCTGGCAGGTACTGGCAAGTGCCTTGTTCATGTGAAATCTTAACAGTTATGTGGCACAAATATAGAAAATAAATTTTTATTATGATGCTTTCTGATATGTAAGGTACATTTAGTGTTGAACCAAACATAAAGCAGGGAAAAATGGCTGTAAAAATAGGATTTCACGCTGCACTAATATCCCTAATTCACCTCCAACCTGTTTAAAGATCAAAGAGCTGAAGAGAGCAGCAGGTGCCTCTCATATATGTGTGACTAATGATGTCACTTCCATGTGAAGTTTTTCAAATGGTCCACCCAACAGAGTAACTGGGGTAAGATGACCTTAAAATGCTACAAGGACTCCAGAGATGAGTGTTAATCTGTACCTTAATGTTCTACTAAATAAATTTTAGGTAGAATATGCTGTTTATGCTACTGACTATGAAGCAACTGTTTGAAATGGTGGGTTTAAATATATGTCCATGGCCTGATTACTCGGAAAAAGAACATCTCAGTGATTCAAAGCCACTTCAAATAGAGGACACACTAGAACTAGGCAGTTTAGAATATTATAGTGAAGGAGTCGTATAGGCGAATGATGCTGAGTCATCATGGTGAACAAGGCAATTCAGCGCATGGAGAGCCAGGACAGGAAGTGGACACCCTATTTCGAGCAGTCTGCTGATTAATTATGAATCAGCCAGGGAGGAGTCTGGCTACAGATTAAGTCTGACACAAACAGAGATGCTGCAGTTTGAACCGACAAATACCAAAGATCAACACTTCCTTTAAAAGCTAAAGTATGTATATAATAAAGCATGTTTCCTTTTTATGCATGATTACGGTTGTGTTAAGGTGACCTTAAGGTGCCTTTCAGAGCATGTGGGGATTGTTTTTGTTTAAATAGCATCAATTCCATACAGGAATTTTAAAATGAATTACTGTACATCTGTTAAGGATATTTTAATGTTCCCTTACAAAAAAAATTGTGCATGAAAGGATGTCCTCAAAGTAAGATAAAATAGTTAAAAAAATTTGAACAATAACCTAAATAAGGTCATTTTCTAATGCTTTCTTCCCCTGCACGGCATCAGTATCTTTTGTGAAGGTACCTCTCTAAAACATGACGATGGGAGTTAGATGGGACAATCGTACAGCGGCTGAGAGAAGCATGTTCATAATGCGGATGATGCTGAGCCTGTTTCCTCTGGTCCTTGTGGTCTGGAATGGTGAAGCGTTACCTGTACAAGACAAGCAATTACACACCAATGAGGTGAATCTCTTATTCAGTGTTTTTAAGAAAAAACAAGTACATGGGCTCATATTTGCTAGTAGCCTATTTCCTAAGATCTTTGTCACTGGCTAAGAATAAATGTACTGCAGTGTTGTTATACTGTTAATGCTGTAAAAATCAATAGCAGTGATCTAATACTCAAGCCCACGGATATATCTCATCTTCTAGATACTGACCAAAGACCAGAAGGACTTGTTGAAGAAGATGATGACGGATATGGCTGAGCTGAACTTCACTAGTAAAGAACTAGCTGACCTTGACCCTGAATTTCTGAATGGCAAACTGGGAGAAAAGTCTGTTTATGAACCAACCCCTAAATCTCCATGCAAGCTCTTCTTCTGGAAGAGCTTCTCCTCGTGTTAAAACTGGAAAACAGAACAGACACAGATGAGTCTGTTGAAATCTACAGTCCTGCCTTTACAGTTTGCCAATCTAATCATACATTGTTATTGAAATCAATATGCATCTCTTGGCTTCTGCTGTTCCTGTACTGTATTTAAGGAGTGTTAAAAGAATGAAACGGCTTATTGTTTGAGGTAAAAACAAAACAATACAGTGGTCTTTTGCATGTACACTTTCTACTGTTTGACATCCAAGCCCAAAATACTGTAATAAATGTTCTACAGATCCCTTCGTGTCAGTCCTGTAACTTCTGTAACCTTTAAAATTACAAATGACACTTCTATGCTAAGTCATTATACCTTTGCGTACAAAACAACCGTCAGTGTGAAGTATATAGTCATTATTAAGTGAAGGTTTGGCACCACCTAACGGAAAGACAAGGGACTATTGGAAGCTTCTGGTAATAAAATGTAGTCATTATTTGGCACCACCTAACGGAAAGGCAAGGGAGGAATGAAACAGAACTACTTGTTAGCAGATGTGGCCTCTGATAACCCAGTCACAAAAACCTAGCTTACGAAGAAATCATCTGGCAGGTATGTAGTATTTTTTATAGATATATGTCAAAAGAAAACAAACAGTTGCTTTAGACAGGGCGTGTGGCTTTAAATGAATTCTCTGGGTTTTCGTTTTGCTGGCAAATATTATGTTAATATCAGACTTAAAGGGGTCATCTGGGGCCTCATTTATAAAATGTTGCGTATAAACCGTCCTAAATTTGTTCTAAAATAATTTCTCAAAAGTGCGTAAGTGCGATTCAGAGAAAACGAACGTGCGCACAAAAACACGTGAGTACGCCTCTCTTCCAGATGTGACATTAGGTGCGTTCGACTTGAAGCATATGGGCTTACATTTCTGCCACAATTCTGCGCGCGAAAGATCATATTTTGAGCGCACAAAAGTGCATTTTGCACGCGCGCGATCTGAGTTTTGTGCAAAAAATGTTCGTTTCGCAAAGAAAAAAGTCTTTCGAGCGCACGGAAATCAATTTTGCATTTAAAATACGTTTTGTTTACTTTCAGTCTGAGTTAAATCTCTTTTTGGGCTCATTTTATCTGTAAAAGAAAATCTGCTTAATAATTATGCACACCTGAATTCACCTGAAGACATTTTTCACATTCCAGCCTTCATGAATAATTATATATCAATTATAAATGATTAAGTAAAATCACTTGCTATGATGAGAACTAATAAAATGTTTATCACGAAATTCTTTAAAAAAAACTTTAAAAAAACATTATTGAAAGAAAAATTGGACGTTTCATATCATAATAAAATAAATTATTACACGATTATGGTCTCCGGTCTGAAAAAACCTGCATGTGATTTGGCATTTCTTTATATTTACACAGTTTACTAATGCTGCTCATAAGTGGGCTATAATAAACCCATGTTTATCTTTATAAACATGATTAATTTTACTTGTGATGTTTTCTATATGGGATGATTAGCCTAATCCTCATGAACACGTGACGCTGGCGCGTGGTATCAGACATGAACTATACAGAATGCGAACAAGATTAACTGTAATACAAGGAGATAATGGCGCAAAAGCGAATTTCAGATTTTTTTAAATGCCCATCCCAGCAAAAACTTTCCAAAATCGGCATCCAAACAACACCCGCCATGTCGTGGAGACGCTGTGTTTCATTGCAAAAGCGAAACTACTTTGTTTGCCCTTCCAAAAGAGGACACAACTAGAAATCAGTGGTTAAGTTGTATTTACAACAATGTACAGTATGTGGAAAATAATGTTTTTTTAACCTTAAACCGCATAAACACATTGCATTACACCAAATACACAAAATGTTCTTTTTAGCAAGGTCATATGACCACTTTAAAGTCGGCATGAAACGAAGTTGCGATTGTCTTTTCTTCTCTGCTGTGACATATCCCAGTGAAACGGCATCTGAAATGAGAGGGCGGGACTTGATTTCGTCCTTCGGTAGTTGATTGGATCGTTGGAAGCTGGGGCGTTCCAAACAAAATGGAGGAAGAACTGAATGCCAGTTTGCAGTTAGTGGTGGGGGGTTTCTCTCCACTGGATTCACAGCCGACACCCAAGCATGAATAAATGTTTTATTTATTAAGGATGACGACGACGACGATCAATGGCACAAAACATGCCTAAACAGCGTGCGAGAGACAGAGAAATTATTTATAATAAACACTACAGTATTCCATTAAAAAAATAAAAATTTTCAATTTTGATTTCATGGTGACTTTAAGAAAAAGGATAACCAACTTCGTTGTCATGACGCAGTTAATGCAAGTAGTCCAGGGGCCTCATTTATAAAACGTGCGTACGCACAGATTTGATCGTAGAGTGTGCGTACGCAAAAATCCACGGCAATGTTCATATTTATAAAAACGGTCTTTGACGTGGAAAAGAGCTTAGCGCCACGTCAGGGTCTGAGCAGACGTACGCACTTTTGTTTGCCCGAGTGCTGCAGGTTTTTGGAAATATAAGCCATTCTTGCCGCTTGTAAAAGATTTGGACATTGTCAGGTGCTCTTTTATAAGTCAAGGAAATTAATTAGACATTGTTTACAGGGTGGAGATCTGAAACTGTTCAGTTGCGCACAATTTCAAGATCATTGCAATTTATAGATTTCACATCTAAAAGAGAGGCGTACGCACGTTTTCTGTGCGTACGTTCGTTCTATGAATCACACGTACGCACTTTGAGAAATGATCGTAAAATCAAATTTAGGATTCTTTCTACACAGTATTTTATAAATGAGGCCCAGGTAACTTAAGCACGTCCGACTCCGGGCAGGTGATCTGACTCCGTTTCTTGGAACGGAGGGTTTGCCAATCTGTTAATTTTAATCCGAAGGAAAACAAAATTGTCTTCCATATTTCGATTTCTAATTATCCGAAAGCCAGCCGTCTGATACGTCGTCTTCACCTGTCATCAGGGGCCTCATTTATAAAACGTTGTGCAGAAACCATCTTAAAATTGATCTTACGATCATCTCTCAAATATGCATACGGGTGATTCATAAAATGAACGTACGTACAGAAAACGCACGTACGTGTCTCTTTCAGATGTGAAAACTATGAATCGCAAATGATCTTGAACTTGCGGGCAAATGAATGGTTTCAGCTCTCTGCTTGTAAACGACTCCTAATTAATGTCATTAACATGTAAAAGATCACCAGTCATCATCCAAATTCTTTAATTTAGAACAGCGAGCTGCGAGCACAGCTTACATTTCCAAAAACCTGCAATACTCGAACAAGAAAAAGTGCGTACGTCTGCTCAGACCCTGACGTGATGCTAAGCACTTTTCCACGTCAGACAGTTTTGACAAATATGGATTTAAGCATACACACTCTCTTAAGATCAAATCTGAGCGTACGCGCGCTTTATAAATGAGGCCCCAGGTGAGTGCACTGGTAACAGTCATAGTACTTACCTGTATGACAAAATATTCATCCGCCCAGGACAGTAGTCCCACCGAAAATGGCTTTCATTTAGTTCAGCTTTATAACTCAAAATAATACGTTTACTGAAGGACTTAAGAGAAAAAAAAAAATTACATTACATGTTAAACTTCAGCAACACTAGATGTCCAATAAACTAGGACTTTAAAGTTTATTATTAAATTGTTCAAGTTTAGTAAGAAAATTCACTCTTTAATATTATATTCAGCAGTTATTTACTTTAAGGTAAAACTATCTGCAGTTCTGCATGTTATACTGATATATTTCACAAACAAGCCAAACAGCAAAACTACTACATAGTATGTTTGTGTTATACTAAAAACTAGTACTTTGCAATATACTAAACCAGTAGGTTAAATTCAGTGCCTGTTTTTTACACTTTAAATCACCGACATTGTTGTACAATTACACAACCTTTCAGGTAAAAATAAAAACAGATACAGTTCCGCTGTGTATGTTTATTAAGTATTTTGAAAAATGGAAATCCTGCCAGTGATTCAAGTCATTGATAACACAAACCCCATTCACAAAATCCTATGTTTACCCACAACAGGACAGTGTATGAAAAATAGGCCTTTTCAGCTTTCACTAAACTATATTTACAGTGGGATAGATCATGTAAAATCAATCAAACAGAAGAAAGACTTAAAAGCAAGATCAATGACCGCATTGACGTCTTGCGTAAAACAGAGCTGGAAATACACGAGCATGGACATGAAGTCATTCGCAATGGGACTGATCCACAAACACACTGGTTTAACTCTGCTTTTAGATTGCCATGGACTGTCTTTAGTCATGCACTCCGGCCACTTGGGAATCGTCCATTGAAATTTCAAAAAGGGAAATCCAGGGAAATCTGGTTACAGTGAAGTGACGTAGTCCCTTTTCAGGTTAAAGGCATACAGCAGCAGTCTCCACAGATGGACTGTGTGAACTTCAGTCTTCAGCTCTCCCATTAGTGACTTCACTCAGGGTTCTGAGGTAAACCTGGGCCAGCCGAGTCCAACGTCCCTATACATGCGAATTAAATAAGTGTTTGCAATTCAATTAATGTCTTGAAGAAAATAAGCCACTATCAAAATAACTAGTCAAATTATTTTTTTATTTGAGTTCCCTTAGATTCACAAAACATATAAAAAGCATTCAAAACACAGAACAAAAGCAACCTCTTCTTGAAGCATTCTTCGCTTTCATCATCAATACATCACCCCAGTTAAGCCACTCAGAGCTCACGCTCGCCCTCATTCACCGCCCACTCCCAGAGCCCTGCCCACAGACAGCATCACATCACGTTCACACACACGAGTTCAGTAACAGCGAGATAGAACACACACCATACACAGCATTCACGTCAAATTATTAAGCAAGAACACAAATAGTTAGTAGATCACTTAAACATTCCACTACATTTTTTTTTTTTTTTTAAATGCAGCTCTTTATATATGATTGCAATATAAGAAAGGGAGGAAGGTAGACAGAACAAGAGGGACGGAAGAATGTAAATGAATGTCCTTCTGATGGTCCTACAGAAAAAAAAAAACACTCGCTGCCTTCGTTCACACTCGCTCACACAGGTTCTTCTCACAGTCAGCATGTCGCTTTTCGGCATCGCACACTTGCGTTCAAGTTCTCTCTCTCTCTCAGCGCGTTCGCTCATTCAGTCTCTCACTCCTGGCGCACCAACAATCCATCACCATATCACTCTCAGCTCTCAAAAAAGCGGACAGATTTCATCCATGAAAAGGGGAAAAAAAAGACCACCCACCGTCTAACACAGTATATGCAGAGTGAAGCTGTGCTCTTTCATGGCAAAGCATTTACACATGGGAAGAAGGGAACTGATACTGAGATCGCTCGAACATTGCGGCCAACGAGGGGCTTCTTCCCGGCAAATTGGAAAAGAGGTGATGAACTGTAGAAGAGATTTATGAAGGCTTGACCATAAAAAACGTTGAGGGAAAAAAATGGCAGAAAACACAACTCAAATGGCTTTCCACATGGAGCATCTTTAAATGTACTGCATGTTGAGAGGGCACTGAAATGGTAACAGATGCTCAGATATGTGGGCATACTGAAATAATGCCTGACACTAAATAAACTATATCCATAAGGGAAAAAAAACTTCATTTCATTCCTAACAATTTCAACCACTCATTATATGAGCAATCATTATATGTATACGAAGAACATTCAGTTTTACAAAATCAAAGGCAGATATTGAAGGGACATAATATCTGACTAAACTTTCTTCTCTCAAAATACTTACCATAAAATCTAGATATTAGGATACTTCGAGACCCAATTGAAATCTCTCTACATCCCCCAGCTGGACTTTGTCTCCATGCTAGATCCAAAACCGGCGTTGAACCCACTGCTCGAGCCTGAATTGGTTCCCGCCCCCCACCCAAGACTAGCTGAGCTGCCGGTGTTGTAGTTATTGCTGCTTGTGTTGTAACTCTGGTTCTGATCTCTACTACCGCTGTTCTGCCCGCTAGGGGTTGTGCCGGTAGCGGCTGTCTGATTCTGCTGATTGGCCAGCATTCCCATCATGCCCCAGCTACTCTGAAGGGCTGCCTGAGCAGCTGCCATCATGGCTGGATTCAAGCTAAGGGCCCCAAAATTCACATTGCTGTTGGGACTGCGACTACTGCCAAAGCCCTGCCCCCCAAACCCCCCGAACCGCCCACGATCCATCATTTGCCTACTATTATTGTGCTTAGGCTCAGCGTTGGAGATGTGCACGCTGGTTCCTTTAATGATCAGGTCCTCACCGCACAGAGACTGGGCAACCTGGAGGAAAACAACCATGCGTTAATTTGAGAAGAGAATGAGAGTAAGCCAAATAACGAGAACGAAAAATACAGAAGACCGACCTGATCGTCGGCAAAGGTGACGAAGGCAAAGGCTCGGAAAGGTTTGGGAATGAACACATCTGTGACTTCGCCGTACTGCATAAAAAACTGTCTAAGCTCATCGGTTGTCATGTCCTCAGTGCAGCGGCCCACAAATACTTTCCTGCTTCTCATAGGCTCATCCGGACCAGCCTGTTCCAGGAAATACTAGATCATTTAATAGAAAACAGGGTCTACTCATGCAATGTTCACAACGGTAAGGGCATCACAAAACATTTGAAACAACTTATATGTTCGAATTTAAAACCTTTACTAATCTATAAGCGCAAGTATAACTTGTATATGAAAATGTGAACTATGTGTGGTATTACATGGAAATACCTTTGAGTTGGGAAGTTTGCAGTCGCACCATCTTCCATCAATCATATGCCGCTGGGACATGGCTTTTATTTGTGTTTCGTAGTCTGTAAATCTTACAAAGCCAAATCCTTTGGAATTTCCGGTTTTTGCATCTCTTTTCACCTGAGGGAACAGGTCATACATGACATTAATAGTTAACCCAAAACTGAGAATTCTATCATTATTTACTCTACTTTTTAAAAAAAACATGTACGACTTTTCTTTCTAACCCCAAAGAAGTTGTTTAAAGCAGAATTCTGAGCTGCTCATTTCCATACAACAAAAGTGAATTATCGAACACTACTTCATTGTGGAAGATTTGTACCAGGAAAAAAAAAAAGCTCTATTTTTTTTTCTCCCTATAGCCTTTTCTAATCATCTCCACAATTTTCTGTGTATTTAGCAAGTGCCACAAAAGTCACCTAGATTTGTACCATTCCAATAAAGTAAAAAAATTTTTTTTTGTTTTTTCCCCCCCTAAAATTACTGAAAACATCAGAGGGTTAGGTAGGATTTTACATAAATATAGATTTAAAATTCCAGCCTGTTTTCCCATACAAAGCTATTGTAGTTTCAGAAGACATAATATTGCAGAAAAGTTATTATTGCCTACTGCCATGCTTCCCCCCCATTTTTGTAGGTTGACAGCCTAAAAAGCCCTTGGCAGCCCCCATCCACTTACAATGAATGAAAGAGAGCAACCTAAACATTGTTCAAAACAAATCCTTTATGCTCCACAGATGAAAACCCATCATATACAGGTTTGGAACCACATGAGAGCAAGTAATTAATTTTTATGTTTGGGGTGAACTGTCCCTTTAGGTTTGTTCATACTAACCTGCACCATGATCACCTCTCCAAAAGTGCCGAAGTAATCTTTAAGGTCTTGCTCTGTTGTTTTCCATGGCAACCCAAGCACAATCAAATCTGATGTCTTCTGCACACCTCTCTTGATCTTCACAGCTGATGCAGCATCCATTTCATCCATCTTCCTCTTGTTATCTGAAAATGTATGATATTTTATTATTATGGTTGATTTATTTAAAGACAATCAACTAGATTGAATTTACATTCACAGTATGCATTAGTAGTGGAATAAGTGTGTGAATGACATCAGACCATATTTTCTGTGCCTCAACAAGTCCCAAATTATTTGATGTTACTGCAATCAAACAAACACAACACTACCATATCTGAGCTTACCTTTTGGATAATTGACCACATACACCAGATTGCCCCAGTCTGATTCGGGTGCATGAAGAACCCCCTCTACTAGTCGGACCCCTCTCATGCACTGAGACACGGGGCTACGGTATCTAAGGCCGCAGGCACCGGGAAACTGCGCGGAGACGGTGGAGAGCAGCACGGTGCCGTCCTCCTCGGACGGGATCTCCATCGGCTCCTCGTTCTCGTCCTCCGCGACGCGAATGTAACACTCCGTCATGTTTAACCTTACACTGAGAGCGCGAGCTGTGCTAACAGCTTCAGAGCAGATCAATAATTCAGCTATAAGACAACAAACGGGGCTGAAACCGAAACTAGTACACCGGAAAGACCTCAGAAGTAAACACAACCACAAATCAGTTGGCAACAAGTCTGATGTCTATTGTTTACGAGCGACTGTCGTCAAATAATGCGGTGTGCCACTAGCTCAGCTAAGCTACTTGCTAACCGCGCGCACGATAGAAATGTATGGCTCGTAGCGTCGCACCCTGTTCCCGCCAATTGTCACCGTGTGCAAACACCTACTCATCGACTATACTTGATTATCTACCGATTGTGATTAAAACACGCAATGTAAAGTAATAAAAAATAAAGAACGCGTGGACTAATGCATCCAGTTGCCGCTCCGACCCCCTAAACTGATAAAATGGCCACCCAGATGCGTCACTGAAGACATGACATCATCAGTGTGGAGCGTCGCATCACAGCACGTGGAGGGGTTTGTAAATGTGAAACGTTGACTTTTTAAACGCATAACGTAGTTTGTGGTATACTGTTTCAGATGGTGTGATTTTATCCTGTTTGTTCGTGATCTTGATGGACCGGTAGTGTTGTTATTTTTATTTAAGGATGTTGAAATAATGTCAAATATGCAAGAATCCACTGTAGTATTGAAAGCTTCTCCTCATATCACATCTTACAGGTTTGTTACATCAGATTAAGAACAGACAAAAGCCCTGAAAAACAATGGATTTAAAGACGAAGGCTTTTATCATTACCAGTGTGCAACAGAGTTGATTAAAATAATCTGTGTATGTATAACAAAACAATAACTTGAAACAACTAAATATATTGGTTACTTTAATTTTATATATATATGTATATAACATTCAGTTGAAAGGCTTCATCATACAATGTCTGGTTTCACTTATGGAATCTGAAATGGTTTGATCAGCCATCTCATGGGTGTTGTTAAGATTTACAATTGTTTTTATAGTTTTGTAATGGCCAAGAATGACACAGCCAGGTTTACATCATACTGCCTACAATGATGTAATCAATATTCATTCTACCTATAAACATGCAATTTTATATCACAATCACATCTGAATGAAGGATTACTGTGCTGTAATCTTGCATAGTTTTTGCTAACAACTGTTAACTCATGAAGTGGCCGTGACGTTTTTATTGGAAATGGTTCAGCCTCATGTGAGTTAGAATGAGTGAACGGAGGAAAGGAGGAGAGATTTTTATTGCCATGCAGGTGCAGGTTTCCCTCCTTTCATCGCTTTTTTCACACTTGTACGTGTTGTATCATTTTATAATGAAGTGGGTCAGCCTTGCTCTCACACTCGTAACCTACAAGGCCAAACACAGCTGACTTGTTAGCAGTATAAAAGCACTTGTATCACCCCTCTGTGCACAAGAACCAAATGAGCCATGGCGCTGATGCTCACAAGTGTTTTACTTATTTCATTGTAAGTAGCTATATGCTTATGCGTTTAGTATTTTCTCCTGTAATATTGCTAAAATTATTATTGTTTTCCTTTTGCTTCACATAGACACTTCATCTTGCCCATATGGGGAAATGTTTTGCGACTTCAGAAGAGAGACTGGGTGGGCAGTCAATCTTCAAGCATGACAGGTAATTATTACTTTACTACTATTTTAGTTACTATTTACGCTGTAGCAAAAGAATTAAAACTGGCTGAGTTTTACTTTTCTAGAGGGTGATGTGGAATGTTTCTCTGAGTACATGGAGCTTTGGATCCATAGAATGAGAATTGAGGGACTGAGGCTTTGGCTTTCTGGATTATTACGAATTCAAGGTGAGCTATATGGACACTGAATTTCTGAACTTAACACAAGAGAGGAAAACAAACAGATCTATGGGTTGCCATGAACAAATTTTCACCTGTAAAATAAATGCTTTTTGGAAAAAAAATACAGTATCCACATTACATATTTTACATTTTGATATAATATGTCATTTATACTAAATGTAGGATAAGACACTCAAGACTGACAGATTATTCTTTATTATTTGGTTAAGATCCCGCTTTATGTACTTTGTCAGAATGTAATGTCTGTAAAACACATCTTATTGGGTTGTAGTGATGTTATTCCTTTCAGGAAATATTGTTATTCTGCTGATATTATAGAAATAGTTTTTAATAAAGATAGCGCACCATCAGTTTGATTAAAAATGCATATTAAACATCTTTTTGGCCACAAAAGTGGACTTTGTTGGCAAACAAACAAATACTTTTTATACCAGAAATAATAACGTGTTCTCAAACTGTTGCACAAAATAATAACTTGAAATATTCTAAAATATTTTAAAATAATAGTATACGAAATATATTAATGTAATTATACTATATAAGAAACACATAATCTTAAATATTAACTAAAACTTTCTTAATAATATTAAAGACGGTTAATATATTAATCGTATTACTTTAAGAAGTCCGTATGTCACACAGTAAGACAGACAGTGTAAGGTGTGAGCATGACCACTATTTTAAACAGCAATAATAATAATGATAATAAAAAAGTTCATTTTTCTATGCATTATGTATGTATTCCAAAATGTGTTCTGTGTATTAGTTAAATCTTTAAATCTAAATCTTTTGCTCTTTTCAGTGGGTTTGGTGTCCATGGAGAATCTGAACCATCAGCTTTCTTCATGTGGGTTTGCCCTGCACAGAGATCTGGAAAAGAACTATATCTTTAGAGTCATGTACAGTGGATGTTTTGTCCAGTTAGAGGTTAGAAAATGTCCTCGTTTGTCACTGAAACATATTCGCTTCTGCAGTGTGTTGCTGGTAAGAATCTGTCCCTTTTTATCACTGCTTCTCAGAATAACATTTTATAGTGATTTTTTTCAGCATGGCAATTATGTGATTGTGCTGAACCTGCTGAAGAGAGTAAGTCGTTTAGGAGGCAGGACTCAAAAGTTTCTGATGAAGTGTCCAGCGGTGTTAGCGCCTCCTAACAGAGAGTACATCCAGTGTGATTCAGACTTCATTCAGGTAAGAATAGAGTGATGTGATCATTCTTTTTTTGCTTGTTCTTTTTTTTTCCTTTCACTTTTTTGTGTGTGTTCAAGGTTACCAGAGAGATCCCTGTGGATAACTGGAATAACGAGGTAATTTCTAATAAATGTTTTGATATGTGAGGTTATGAAGAGATGAATGTATCTAATGTGGAATATTTCTGATGTGATTTTTATATTCAGCTGGACTGGTCTCTGGCCTTGAGTGGGAGTCTGGTGGTGGCTTTGGAGGATTCCAGTCTTATTCAAGTAAATGTTGAAATGCACAAACCAAACATAACAGTTCAGGGGAGGAGAGACACCATCTTAAGTCTTGTGCAGGTAAGACTGTGCCAGTTTGTGGCTGGGAGGATTTGTAATAGTTTATCAATAGAGCAAAAACTCCCTCGGAGTTGAATTTTTATATATATATCACTTTTTATCTTTATAAGGCTATTTGAAGAATATAAAATCATTCTGTGTGATATGTTAAATAAAACAGCATTTATTTGAATATATTTTTTAAACAATCAGTATTTTTAATGTCACTTTTTTTTTATCAATTTACTGCATCCTCACTGAATAAAAGTATTAATTTCTGAGAGAAAAATCTTGCTTAGCAGGTATTCCAAAAAAGGAAAAGGGGCAATTCATTATTTTCAATGTCAGGAGTATTTTTGCTTATGTTGAGTTAAAAGTATCCAAACTGACTGAAAAATGACCTCTGAACCACTTATTTAATTCATTGTGTGCTTTAAACAGTGCAGCAGCAGCAGGTTGATTTTCATTAAAAGTCTACATATCTTTTAGGTGTTCAAATCGGAAGGACATTTCTTACCTCTCAAACTGGTCAGTGGCCATTATGCCTACAGCATGGAGGCGACCTGCCCAAACGGTTTGTTATTATGGTCATATCATGGCACATATCTTGCTTATTTTGCAAGGTTTTATCACTTACATATTTAATAGCCATTCTGCATGTTTCTTTCAGTGAACCAGTCATCATCTGAAGACACGGTGCTGCATGTCTATAAACGGCGTATGGGTTTGACCAAAAGAGGTGGATATCAAAATGAGACCCTGTCAGTCAGCAGTGTGATTGTGGAACAGACTGACACATTCACCTGGTCAGAGACAAGTGACTTTGTGCAGCTTATCATTCACACATCCCACATTCAACAGAAAAAGGTTAGAAGTCTATAATTTTATATACACTACCGTTCAAAGGATTGTTTGAGAGAAACCAATATTTTTCTTCAGCAATGTTGCCTTAAATTGATCAAAAATGACAGTAAAGGTATTTAAATTGTTACAATATTATATTTATTTCAAATAAATGCAGTCCTTTTAATCTTTCTTTTCATCAGAGAAAACAGTTTTAACATTGACAATGAGAAGAAATGTTTCTTGAGCACCAAATCAGCAAATTATAATAATGTGACACTGAAGAAAGTAATGATGGAGTAATGATGCTGAAAATTCAGCTTTGCAAGCACAGAAATAAATGACATTGTAAAATATATTAAAATAGAGAACAGTGATTTTAGTGTCTTCAATTTATCTGAATACAAATAGCTTTTTTTTTTTTTTACATTTTATTACAAATATTTTCTAATATAAAACAATTTCATATAAAAATAGTTTTGCATTTTAGAGCTTTGAAATTAGGATTTTTGCATTTTGATTTCATTTTATTTTAATATATATATATATAATCATTTCTAATTGGGTAAAATCTGGTAATTGGTTCAAATATGCCATCCATTTTTTATATATTTATTCTGTTTTTTAGGAGTGCATTGGTCAGGCAGGTGAGGAACTTCAGCAAAATTTCTACAAGATAGATGCTGTTCTCACATTTAAAGAGACAAATCACAAAATGCACTGGACCATGGAAAACACCTCACCTTGTTCAGGTTAGTAAGTCTGCTCAAAAAGTTCCTGAGTCATTTCAAGGTGCTTTTTTTCTCTAAAAACCCAAATTGCACAGGACCATGAAACACTTAACCATGTTCAAGTTAGTTAGTCTTTAACTGTCCTTAATCAAGTATTCAGAAGTTCAAGTTGCTACGATTGTTTTTCAGAGATGTTAAAATCGCACCTCCATTTAATGCGTGATGACCCACAAGAAGCTAATGTGACTGCACATTCACCCGAGGGGATTACAGGCAAGCCAGAAGTTCCTGTTAGTTCAAACAAAGAGTTTACTCCTTCTGTGGCACCAGAGACTGTATCTACAGCATCGCAGACAGCTGATGAGGAAACCAGCATCACCTCGGTACAATCCCAACAACTGAGGCTCTTAGTACGTCATTGAGTGCTTCAACATAAATGGAGATAATGATACAAAAAAAGTATTTGCAGCTACAGTTTACTGCCTAAAGCACAACCGAGATCTCTGGAGAAGTTCATCTGTGCATCGCTGACAGTGAGGGGCCGCGATGCAGAACGGATGGAAATGCAGGTACCAACTGCACATGTGTCGGTGATTTTCCAAACAACACTATTACTATTGGTAGTCCATTAATCACAACAGATGTAATCACAGTTTGAAATACAGCTACACATTTAAGCGCCATTTTCCCTCAGTCTGGGATTTACAACACAACAGTCAAGTGGACCCATGCATCTTTTCCGTTGACAAGCAAAGTGCCGTTGGAATCACATGTGGGGAATGATTACATCCAAGACTGTGTTGGTCATGCCATTTAAATACGAACTACTGTCTCAGAACTCTCTCAGCTGTGTGTGTCACATCTCAGAAGTAAATGTGGTGTCTAGTATAAAAAAAAAAAAGGGTGTTTATTCTCAAGTTGCACAATAACTAGCCCTGTCGGTGACTCGCTTCCCTGAAAAACAGAAAGTGCCTGGCAGTTTAGCAATTGAAGCTCAATACTAAGCTCTCTACTTTATTTCCTTGAGCATAAAATAGTATCTTTAATACAGTTTCTATGGTCTTCCGTAATCTATGATTATATACGTAGATGTATTTAGAGCTGTATAGATTGTTTATTTATTACGTTGCTGTCTGGAATACACTTTTCTAATTTGTCAATCACAACATTCATATATTGCTGCATATTATTTTGATAATCAAAGTAGTAAAAATGCTCTCGAAATTGGGTCTCCATCAACTATCAGTTCATAGTTATACTAAAACACAAAAATTATTTTATTTAAAAAAATGTACAGTATTGATTACTGTATACTGCCGTCCATAATAAAACAAATCGGACATAATAACAATAGAAAACAAAAGATTGAACTCAATTACTTCACTCTTTGAATTAGTTAAATATTTGGACATTTAACACTTAGGGCCTACACACTGGCATTATTTTCATATCTCTTTATCACACTGCGGACTCACTCCCACTTGTTTCTTGCAAATGCAACTGGCACCTTCTTGCATCTCAATTATCGATATTAGTAAAAATGACCCCAGTAATATCACTGTTATATTGTAGTGTTCAGTTTGTTGCTAATCTGATTTTGTACCTTTTAAATTTACTATTTTCTATGCATTATCCCTTTCATAGATTATGTATATAGATATATGGTATATTAAATACTGTAGGTTTATTTCTGGAAAAAATTAAACAAATGACAGATGATATTATGAATATGTAATCTGGATTAATACACAAAGTGTTTATTGAGTAAAACTAGTGGGGTGTTTGTGTTCTGGATGATCATAATGTGAACCACAGATGCCGTCTTGCTGAATCCTGCCATGTGGCAGGTATTTTATTTAAGGATGTGATCTCTGTTGTGATGCATTAATTTTAGCTGTAATTTTTATATATACATCTTGGTCTTTTTAGTTCCAGTTACAGTAAATGCTGACTATCTCTTTGTGGCAGTATGAGGAATAGCCAGAAGAGGTCAGTGTTGTTCAATGTTTGGCTTTTGCTGAAGATTCCAAGGCAATGAGCAATGTGTCTAAAACTGAGCATTTTGAGGTCAGTGTCAGTTGTTCAAAAGGCATATATATGTTTTACACATATGCATGACTGACACTTTATGTGCTTAATTTTTTTTATTCATAAGACATAAATACTGGGCATTGATGTACATTCTTAGATTTAGTGGGAAAACAACCTCAGATGTGAGGTTAGTTAATTTGCCTTTACTACGCAATTTCCCATGCTTGAATGAATTCAATTAGACTTTTGAAAGGGCAGGCCATTTTAATGTAACCCAGTCAAGATATTCTTCTAAATTCTGAGCATCTGGAAGAAAGACCACTGACACTCGTAAAATTTATTGTGATTACAGTCTCGATATTTGAGCAAACCAAAGAACACCCTTTCTCATCCTGATCGCGTTTGTGTCTAACAGTACGTGTTCTATATTAAATGACAAAACAAGAGCACATTTGTATGCGTTGGATATTGTGTCCTCTAGAGCTTTGCACTCTGGCACAGTGTAATTCTCACCCAGGGGGTCAGAGGGGGGCCACGCTGCCAGAGTTTTCTTTGGCATCTGTTGCATGAACTTGTGAACAGGAAACACAATAACAGCACAAAGTACACCAACATCTCAAGTCTTTCATGCGGCTGTTTTGAGCTATTATGTTATTAGTGTAGGCTTAAAAAGTCCTTTCATGTTCCCCTCCTTTTCTTTTTCATACCAGTTGCACATCTGTGAGATGTTTGAAACCACACACTGATTAAATTTTGCATTGCTTTCAGAGATGTTTTTAATTGTTATAATTGATAACGATATGAGCTAAACATTCACACATTAACAAAACTTTGTTCTTGTATTAAAAAAAAAAAAAAAAAAA
>NW_015647095.1:1220162-1225629 GCF_001515625.1 Sinocyclocheilus rhinocerous
AAAAATATAATTTATAAATGTCCCCTTTGACTTTAATTATAGGAAATGAAGAAAATGTTCTGTAATTAAAATAGAAAAAAGGGAAAAAAATATTGTTATGTAATGTAATATATAAAAATTCTAAACCTAAGTATATAAACCTACATTATAGATTAGTAAATCATGACAACTTATGTTTTTTTACATTAACTCATCAAAATGAATTAAGTAAATGTAACTTTTTAAATAAGTTATGTGAAATTTAACTATTTTTTTAATAATGTAATTTAAATTAAAATGACTTGTACATTTGTATATACTTATACTTAATTTAAGGCAGCAACTGAACTTTTAAAAATTTTTACAGAGTTTTTCTGGCTCTGGTTTGTAAAAGCAGTCTTACTATTGTGGCTCAATTTGTTGAACCAATTCAGCAATGAGCTTTCCACAACAGGACAAGAGCTGGCAGACGAAAGAGGCTCTTGGAAGGGAAGGGAAGGCTTTGGTGGTTACGCTCTGACTCTTTATCTTACTTGCTGGGCAATTACAGAATCATGGGTCAACCATGCATGTAACCACAGCTTCGTTGCACAGTAGCAGATGTACTCATGGCATTAGCTGGTAGGAGCGTGAAGGTAAACATAAACAGATGCAGCTGGTTGCTAGGGACACTCGCCAACTTGTGTGCCCTAATGATTCCCATGTGTGCGGGTGCAGATCTGCAGCAGTGGGCAGAATGCAGGCATACGCTGTGTTTCAGAGTTTCTCAATGGGATATTTGTGAATGAGTTTAGCAGCAGTGGTTTTTGGGAGGGTGTTCCCTGTTGGCATCGTGCCCCTCCTAGTAAGTTAAAGCTGATTAAGCCGTTTTCTCTGTGTCTTCAATTTGCCATTGGTTATAATGTTTTGAAATGAATGGAAAAGTCTTTTTTATTAGTGTGCCACATGAGTGGTATGAAGAGATTGCTCTTAAAGCCCATTTGCTTTCGCAAAAATGGTCTTTTTATTGCATACATCATTGTATAACGAAGATGAATGTAACATCTATTTGTGGTTGTACATTAGGCCTAATCTACAACTTCCCATTTGCGTATCATACAAAGCAATTCCAAAAATAGCTCAAGACATATAATGGATGCTTCATGTTATTTCATAACACAACTGTGGGCTCCGAAAGTCTGAGACCACATTGAAAATTTGAGATTACAAATCTAATTTAATCCTGCAAATATAAATTTTTTTAGGATTTTTGATGTCATATAAATAAGAAACATTTAAGTATTCAATTAAACTTTTCAGTCAGATTGTTATGCTAATAGTGTAATTTATAATAGAAAAATTGAAACATTTTCACTAGTTGACTTTTGAACCCACACTACCACTCAAACGTTTGAGGTTGGTAAGATTTTTAAAAAATGTTTTTTTGATTTAAATGTATTTAATTGAATACATTTTATGCATTTTTTTTGTTTTAAGATTGTTCGAATAAAAAGCTTAAAAGAACAGCATTTATTTAAAATAGTAATCTTTTGTAACATTATAATTATACATGTCTTTGCTGTCAGTTTTGATTACTTTAATGCATCCTCGCTGAATAAAAGTAATCATTTCTTTCAAAAAATAAAAAATAAATAAACTAAGGTGATGTAATTTATAAGAAAACAAACCACTGAAATTTGTAGCATTTTTAATAAAAATAAATTTTTTTGTTAATGGTCTCTTACTTAGGAACTCCACTTATATCAAATAAAACAAACTACATTTTTATTATTATAACATCTTTTTAAATATTTCTATCCACAAGCTGCTTTTCTCAGTGTAGGCTAAGGAAACAAAAAATGTTTTTCAAAGGCAGCTATGGTAATTTCTCAAAGGTCAAAGGTTATATCCAATGCAGTCTTTGGTGTAATTCTGTGACGATGAAGAATCACATGATCACTTGTGCTATGAAGCTCCTTGGCAAACCTACCTTTCATCTTTTTTCTTTTCTGACTGTGACCGGTATGCAGCGGTAAGCAGGACAGACAGATTTAGATTTAACTGTGACACACATTGCACTGTCTTGTCCTGGTCTAAGCTAAAATCTATTAAGCAGGCGATGTTTGCAGTTTAGGTGAAGCGTTATAGTTCACCGAGGCCTGGTTTCGGCGATTGTCAGTTTGAACTAGTTTCGTACGTGCCTGATGTTGCAGTGTCTGGGAGGTCTCTTTTTGAACCGTGTCCAGGCCTGTAGCCCAGATGAGATCTTTAGGAAGGGGCTCAGTTTTTGTGATATCCTGTGTGTGTTCGCCATCTGATTACACACAAGGCCCGATTCCTCTCTGTGAGTGTGTGTTAATGACATCCAGGTTAAACAGACTTCCAAAGAGCTCCGTGGAACCAAAGCGAAGGCTGATATTTTGATTAGAAAACGATTTCGCTTACATCCACTGCTTCTGTTTGACTGGAATGAGTTGCTCCAGATCTCGGTGTCAAACTCCCCCACTCTCCCTCCCCTTCTCCCAGCATCCTCTTTGCCGTGAAGCCCTCTGCCAACAGCCTGCGCCTCTCCTTTCTCTCTCTCATTAACCACAACTGTCAGATCCTCCAGATGATGAGCAATTAAACCAGATAATAAACGCTTGCCATCAATTCCTGCTTGTTTGTTGTTGTTGTTGTCGTTGGCGGCAGGGGCTCCTCTCATGCCACCTTAGCGCTAACTAGTACTTCTGTAATGCACCAGCGGTAGCAGAATCGCTCTCTCAGAGCCTTCTGCCAACACTAACAAAGCTCTAACTGCTCATTGTAAGGCACCAGATTGATAATAAGGCACACTGAATGTTAACAATTAGATCATAATCAGAGCCAGCACGCTACGGCTGCTCTTTTATCCCCTGCTTGAAAGAATGGCAAACAAAGCTCTGCAAACTGCTAAGATAAAAATATTACCTCTGAATAATCATGTCTCTCAGCTACCAAAAGCCACGTAAGCTGTACAGCGCCACGCATACGACGCACGGTAAAGACTTGTGTTTGCTCATGTATTAGCGCGATAAGACAGTCTTACTACGTTTTACTAGCCATCTCTTCCTGGAAAAGAGGTTAAAGGTGGACCGTGTCATTTCTGAGCCATTAGCATCACCAAACAGAATGTTATGTATACACTGCCGTTCATAAGTTTGGAGACAGTAGGAGTTCTTTTTGTAAAGAAATGAGTACTAAGCATGGGCATATTAAATTGAACAAAAGCGACAGTAAGTTCTTTTTTTTTTTATTTTTTTATTTTTTAAATTCTTTGAACCTGAATAAGTGTATCTCAGTTTCCACAAAAATATTAAGCAACACAGCAGTTTTCAACATGGATAATAAGAAGAAATGTTTCTTGAGCATCAAGTCAGCATATTATAAAGATTTCTGAATGATCATGTGACACTAAAGACTGGAGTAATGGATGCTGAAAATCCAGCTTGGAATAAATTATATTTTAAAATATGTTAAAATAGAAAACAGTTGTTTTAAGTTGTAATAATATTTCACGTATTATTGCTTTTACTTTATTTTTAATCCAATAAATGCAGCCTTGGTGAGCATAAGAGACAATACATTTACAGACTACAATTCTTTAAACGTTAATGTGTGCTTATTTGTTTGATTATTTTAAATATATAATTAAATCTATTTTAAATCTATTTTAATATATTTAAAATGGCATATTACATTTTGCTATTTATTTGTGTTTTTTTTGGTGATTTTTATGGGATTTTTAAATGTTATGTTTTTTAAGTCTACAATAGTTTACTAACATATAATGCATTACCTGGAATTACAATTTGGCAATTAATATTATGCTTTTAAATTAAATTAGTACAAATATAAAATGTAATATAAATAAGCTTTAGAATGAATGTAAATTGTTATTTATTTATTTAAAAAAGTAAACATCACATTTTTACTCTAGTAAGCTTTGTGAGACCACTTAAACGGATCAAAACGAGGTTAAATTTGTTTGGTTTTGTCAACACAAAACCAACTCTGTAACTGATTTTGTTTAGCTCTCTTCATGTGTTAGGCTCAAAAAACACATCAGTGTTTTGATGTGAAATCAACCCTCAAATGGCTTTCATTTATTTAGTATACTATTCTTCGCCATCAGGTCTAGGATGAGTTACTATTTGTCCGTGTTACTGTTTAAATGTAGTTCGTCTGAAGTTCACAGTTTCAACATGTTGCTTCAGCCTTTGTCCTGTAGATCACAACCGAAATGCTCTGAATGGCGCTCGCATTTTGAGCGTGGGCCAAGTGATAGTTTCAAACATCTTGAACTTTGAAACTTCCTTGCTACAGAGCCCTAAAAACAGGTTTTGTTTTACTGGAAGTTTCTTGACAGAATAACAAAACAGTATCCATATATCTGTCACAACACACGGCAGGTCTGCCAGGAAAAATACACGGGCTATTCACTTGAAGAAATAAAAAAAGAAGCACAGAAATCTCTGAAACATCTGATTTCCCCTTCTCCATGGAAAAATGTAGGTGCCTCTTTGTTTTGAAATAGAATTTCCCTCGAAAACACTTTGGAAACTAAACAAAAATTGACCATCATTAGATTTATTGTCTTTTCGTCCTTTGTTTCTGCAGGCTGTTTATGACTTTGCTATGGAAACGTAGGGATTATTTACTCTTGAGTCGGTTTACAATAACCTTCCCTTTCCTGACCAAACAACAAAGGAAATATCGGGTCAGGCATCTCCCTGCTAACTTCATCTGGCAGATTCTGTCTCACTTTCAGTGCGTATATTCAAACCCTGATAATGATGCGTTCGAGGGTCTATTTTTGAGCTCGAGCTGATGAAACTCTTGAACTTATCCGAGCGTTCATCCTGTTTTGCCCACCTTCTTGAGTTTAGTGGAAACAGTGAATATAGATTTTTACTAAAACACTTCTATTTAAAAGTACACTCAGCATCCTGGAAGTGAGGCGCATTTGCGTCAAGGCGAGTCACTGAGTCGTCTGTGATTGGGACTTGGAATTTTCCGTGGGGATTTGGGAAGAGATTGTTAATCTTGAGTGACAAAAGACCAATTTCCACTGCAGTCTTGTGTATGAAGGGCTGATTCGAATAGATGTGGCATTGTGACCAAGAGGCAGGCTGGTTGTTTTGTGGGCTTTTGGGGGATGGGCATGATGTTCCAGGGGACAGTATGTGCTGATAAATTCTAATGGCTGGAGATGCCCCTCTCTGACATGAGATGAGTCTGTGTGATGCCGTGTGGACGTGCTGTCTGACAGCCACCCAAAGGGTCCTGTGGCCTCCGGAGCCAAGATTCAGACTAAACGGAAAATTGTTTTGTTTCTTTAGACAGATCAGTGCCTGAAGAGTTTGGGTACTAGTGAAAGCTGAGTGAAAACAATGCGATGTCTTGTAAATATTCAGCACTTTGCTGTCTAGATGTTATTTATTACATTAAAATAGATTTTTTAATCATGTTATATTATACATTTTCTATA
>NW_015647095.1:1227019-1234128 GCF_001515625.1 Sinocyclocheilus rhinocerous
CATCGTGACGTAGACATGTGGGGGCGTGTTTAAACGAGGCGTTTTAGGAGGGCTTGCTTGGACAAGAACTTTTATAAAAAATATCTCTTTGGGTTTGAGACTTTAGTCTTTGCAACTTTAGGGATCTTATCTATTCACAAACAGCTGGTAACACTCAACATATATATATATATACCGGTAGTTACTTATAACATTTTTTTATCTGCATTTCAGTTATCTGCATATTTACACTTTTAACTTAGTTTCCCAGATTTTCAGTGTTGTCTCAGACTGCTTGGACCTGTCAGGTATTTGTTTTAATCATTAGAACATTTATAGATTTTTTTAAAAATTAATATTTTGTAATAACAATATTTATTGAATTTTAATTATAACACAAACTTAACAAGGAACCATACCTTAAAAAAACACACTCAAATCCCACAACCCACAAACATCAAAACTTAAAAATACACAATTGTAATAAAGTAAATGGAAAAAAAACTTTTTTTTTTGTTCAAAAAGAATAAAAGAATGTTCAGTGTCTAGAGAATTACAATACAATTACAAAATTTATTGTAATATAATAGAATGAAGATGAGGTTCCAAATAGTCCAAATATGGAGTCCAGACCTCATAAAACTGTCCTGTTACCTGATGTAAAACATAGGTAAGACCCCCCAGTGGAATAAAATTCATAATTACTCTGTTCTTATTTCGCAGGGTAATATTTTGGTCATGAGTGAAAATTATAATGACACAGACGAGATAAAACCAGAAAGAGCATGTCGTGAATGTACTTAATGGGTGACAGTCCCACAGTAGATCAGGTACGATTTACATCAAGAGTTACTTTAATAAAGACTTTTTAATATGTACATTGAAATTCAATTAGCGTGTTGAAAGCATAATCAAAGCCGTGAAAAATCAACTCATGGTGGGGTCCATCCTCCATTTTGCCCTAAGGCAAAACAGCCCATTAATTTACTGCATTCTAACTTTATTCACATATGCATTTTAATGTTACTGCACATTTCTGTTCTAATGCACTACATACAGAACCCTTGTAAAAGCCTGACAAAGATTATTTTAAATAAGCTGGAGAGAGAAACTGTGCAAAAGATAAATACACTGATTTTGAAGGCATTAATACTTCAATAAATCGCTTCACTTTGGTTGTTAAATGGCCCATCTTAATTAGAAGATCGTCTATTTTTTTCATTCTTGCATCAGTGGGTACGAAGCTCTCCTTTGACTCCAGAACAAAACAAAGCGTGAGGTCTGGGATCCTCATTCTCTAAGATAGGAGCTAATCAAAGCTTTAGTCATTAACAGCTGCAAAGTAAATATAAGTTTACCTGGAGGTCATTCCACTGCATCTGTTGAATTATGTAGCAATTACAGTGGATGGAAAATTGTTGTTTGTTGGTTACAGTGTGCCCAGTAATGACAAGAGCAGGGCAGCCGTGTCAAAGAGGAGGACCTCCATTCCTGATTCAGATTTGGCAAGCTAATCATTTGAAGTATGCTTGTTAGGGCCACTTCAAGTTTTACCATTAATCCAACCGGCACCTCTGATCTAAATTATGCAATTTTTTGCATCCTATACAGCTTGCAGGAATACAGGTCTTTCTGAAATATTCATCACAAAAGCTTGAGGAGCAGGATGTCTAGAAACGACATACATTTCTTGATTTAAATGTAACATTAAGCGAATATTCCAGGTTCAGTACAAGCTGTGGCCAATTGACAGAATTTGTGGCGTAATGTTGAAAAAAAAAAAACATTTTGGAAGAACAATCATAAAAATAACTTTGACTCAAAAATCAAGGTTACAGTGAGGCACTTACAGTAGAAGTGAATGGAGCCATTTTTTGTAGCACTTAAAACCATAAATGTGAAATATATAATTTTATAAAAGCACTTACATTAATTCTTAAAACTTTTGTATTATTTGAGCTTTAAGGCCCATTTACATCAAGAATGATAACTGTAAAGATAAAGTTCACACTTCAATTATTAACTATAGATATTGGCTGTTTTTATCATTCATCAGCTGGAATAAAAATGAAAATATCATAATTTACTCACCCTCATGTCATTCCAATTCTGTTAGGCTTTTTTTCTTTGGTGGAACACAATAACAGATATTTGATGAACCAGTTTTGAAGAATCAATTTTTTTCGGTACCCATTGACTTCCATTGCATGGGCAAAAAACAACACTGAGAAATTTTTAAAAATGTCTTTTTTATGCTCCACAGAAGAAGCCTTGCAGGTTTGGAATGATGTGAGGTTGAGAAAATGATGACAGAATATTTATTTTTAGGTGAACTGTTATTTTAACTCTTACTAATTAAGAATATTCCTATTGCCCGTTGAACAAGTTTTTTTTTAATTTTAATAAAAACAACAGATCCATTTAGACAGATCTCTCAAAAATGTAAGACACACAATGTTGAGAGTCATAAATTACACAAGAGAGGCAAGAAAATTCATGTCAGATGAATTTCACTTCTGATTACGGAATTTACACCCGAATCGCAGCTGACAAGACTTGGTCGGCACATTACGGCAGAAATCACCTGGGTATTGAAAAAGTAACAAGTAATTTAAATATTAAATGCACTTTTTCAGAAAAGTGGCAAAATCATTTGAATTAACAGAAAAGACGCGAGGCCCTAATTGCAAACGTTTTGATTTATTCATCCATATTTAGAAAGCGCCGCACATTTCCTGCTCCTCTGCAAACACGCGCATTTCCTCTCTCTATAATAAAGCAAGAGGAATCACTAAGTGCCTGTTTTATTTATTTATCCTAAAACAGAAGGATTCTTCAAGCTTAATGCAGATTTTGCCATTCGGAGACGGAATAATGGATGGTGGCCTCATGTATTTTTAATGGCTGCATGTTGTGTGGCAGATAAACATGGTGTTTGAGATGTTTTCTCTCCGCTGAGCTGTGTATTCCCAAGATGTGGCTGTACTCTATACACCGGGAAACCGCAGCCACAAAAGGCCATTTATACGACCAATAAAAAAATGACATTTTCAGTGAGTTTCAGTAAGTCACGACTGAGCTGGATGGTTTGCATGAAAAAGGACATGAAATATATCACTTCATATCACAGGGGGAAAAAAAACCTTAATTTCCCCTGACCCATATCTGCTGTAATATAGCCACTTTGCCTTGTTTCTCGACCTTTCAGAGACGTTGACACGTTGACGGATGCTTGTGCTGCCCGATATCGCTCAGGATTTTACCTGTTGTCGTGGGCTTCCAGTGAGGTCTCGGCTATTGTGCGCAGCTTAAAAATAGAAGCTGTTTTAATGAATGAAATAATTTTGGCCACTGAGACTAACTGCAGTCTTACTAATAATGTGTTTGGGCTCATTTTTAATAAGTCATCATAATTACGTGGAGAATTTGATTGGGCATCTGTGCCCAGGAAGATGAAATATGTTGTGTGGGCATGACGGTAAAGGATATTGCTTGCTGTTCATACATAATTGAGAGATCTTGAATGTCAGGCCTGCGGGAGCAAATGCCGGAAAAAGCATTGGAGTTCACCAACATCAGACGCATGGCAACCCGCTGCATGCTGAATATCTGTACTAGAGGGACATATGTCAAAGATGAGCTAGGTTTGGGATCTCAAATGACAAGGGATGTTTGTTCATTATTTCCTTATATGTTGGCTCATAAAGGAAAACTATATTGCTCATGGATGCAAAAGAAATAGATTTTAGTTATTGATTATATACATATTCTTTTAAAAAGCCATTGTACTACTGTATAAATGCGCTTTTAACATCCATTGTTAATTTATTCTGCGAGGTGAAGCATTTTGTTTTATAACAAATATATTGCTTAACAACTCCCAATGAGCAAGATAAAGGCAATGCATTTTTTCAAAGAATGTTTGTAGATTTGTCAATAGAATATCCATTATTACTGTTATGATTTTCAACCAGTTCTTAGAAAACCAAATGAAATTGTAATATTGTGTAGTTGGGTAAATGTAACCCTCATGTAACCCATAAATGTAATCCATATGTAACCTAAACTTTATTGATTCAATCAAACTAAATGTTTTAATTACATTAAAAAAAAAAAAAAAAAACGTTTTTTAGAATTTTTTTTTTTAAATACAACCTATGCTTGCTGTTCATACATAATTGAGAGATCTTGAATGTCAGGCCTGCGGGAGCAAATGCCGGAAAAAGCATTGGAGTTCACCAACATCAGACGCATGGCAACCCGCTGCATGCTGAATATCTGTACTAGAGGGACATATGTCAAAGATGAGCTAGGTTTGGGATCTCAAATGACAAGGGATGTTTGTTCATTATTTCCTTATATGTTGGCTCATAAAGGAAAACTATATTGCTCATGGATGCAAAAGAAATAGATTTTAGTTATTGATTATATACATATTCTTTTAAAAAGCCATTGTACTACTGTATAAATGCGCTTTTAACATCCATTGTTAATTTATTCTGCGAGGTGAAGCATTTTGTTTTATAACAAATATATTGCTTAACAACTCCCAATGAGCAAGATAAAGGCAATGCATTTTTTCAAAGAATGTTTGTAGATTTGTCAATAGAATATCCATTATTACTGTTATGATTTTCAACCAGTTCTTAGAAAACCAAATGAAATTGTAATATTGTGTAGTTGGGTAAATGTAACCCTCATGTAACCCATAAATGTAATCCATATGTAACCTAAACTTTATTGATTCAGTCAAACTAAATTTTTTAATTACATAAAAAAAACTTAAAAAAAAACGTTTTTTAGTACTTTTTTTTTTTAATACTAACTCATTTTCACAAAATTTTAAAAAAGCAACAACAGCGATAACATTTTTTTGTATGTATATATGAAGAGTTTATTTGCAAAAACAGATAACCGTTTTTTTTTCATTTTCAAAAATCATGTTTTTTTATTGTTATCATGTTTTTATTGTTTTATTGTGTTAGTTACATGTATTTCTTTTGTTATGTTTTACTTTATCAAAATAACCCAACTGCAGTTTGATTGAGATTAATTGGAATGCACAATGAAAAAAAAAAAGATTTTTGAAAATGGTTAAAACCGGAGTTATCTATTTTTGCAAATAAACTCTTCATATATTTGATATGTATTTATACTTTTTTAAAGTCTATTATGTTCACCAAGATTAAATATATAGTTATATATTTATTTATAGAGTTTTCTTTTATATAATTAAAATAATTTTAATATAATTAAAATAATATAATTTATCCCTGTTATGAGCTGAATTTTCTGCTTTCAGAATTACTTCATTATTTAGTGTCACATGATCTTTCAGAAATCATTCTAATATGCTGATTTGGTGCCCAAGAAATATTTCTTACTATCATCAATGTTGAAAACAGATATACTGCTTAATATTTTTGTGGAAAAAAACTCAAAACGAAACTCAAACAAGCAGCATTTATTTGAAGTAGAAGTCTTTTCTAACATTATGAATGACTTTACTGTTACTTTTGACTTATTTTAGTGCATCATTCTTTCAAGTGGGAAGTGATACATTTTCTTAGTTTGCCCGTAGGATGGGATTTGGAGGGTGTTACTAGTGAAGTATTGTAAAGAAGCATGTTGATATTCTTGCCAATCACAACTCCATACACACAGCTAACAGTTCCTCTGGCATCACTCCTTCAGCTTAGCTGTGTTTTCCAGTAGTCCATGTCCAGGATGGCGGTCAATCATCTTTCGGTTCTAGCCGCTCCCTTGCGGTTAACACGCCACATCTGTCTACCTTGCCTGCTTTCATTTCATGCATTATATATGACCATTTGAAATCATGATAAAAGCAGACACTGTCACTTTTCGCTAGTTTTTGTTTGCCTGCGATCTGATTTCATTGATCTTCCACCGTGAGCTTGAACTGCTCTGTTCTTGTAGTCTCTGACTCCATTTTTCATAACGCACTCTCTCTCACAGGCCTCTTACGCTTATGCTTCTTCTAGGAGGTCTGTGCTATGAGAGTCGTCCATAACACGAAAACCTGACTGTGTAACTCAATGAAATACGGGAGCTGACAGAATGCTATTTATTTCCTGTTGAGCCACAGTCTCCACTAAGATGAATGGAGGGTCTGTCGTGCGAGCGAAGAGCCAGCTTTATTTTTCTGACGTTTTCGTGTTTAATGCGATATATATTTCATATGAGCCATCTTTGTGCTCTCTCCCCTTTTTGCATTTTCTTTTAAAGCTCAGATGCAGTTATTGATGCGCTGGCTTGAGTACATTATGCTTTATTTGTCGGTAAGCACCATTTTTGCATATTGACAGTAACAAGCAAATGCATGTATGGAAATTCTAATATAAATTGACTGATGTTTAGAGGCCTGGTTTCTGCTCGCTAAGCTTTTCTGAGACTTATATACAGTTCTTTATTGCTAATCCTAGCAAGCAGCTTTAAAGAGTCCAACTTTTGACTTTTATCTTGTATTACAGTAATGACATATAGCTCCTCTCTCTAATGTGTATAAAGCAATGGGGGAAAAAAAGAAGGCAGGAACATGATGAAAAGGGAGCTGGGTCTATCTTGATATTTCGGAATGGGGTGGGTAATCTTTCTATAATGGCTTTAGCTTTATGATGTCACTATTTCATCGGGTTGGCACACCTTTTATGGAATTTTTGTATTCATGAGAAAATAAATACAAAGACAAACTAATGGTGGAATGGAAGGATGGCGCCACACTGTTGGATTTTTTATATATATTTTTTTGTTTATATTGGACACGACAGCCACATCTTAGTATTCTGTGGAAAAATCTGTATTACAGGGTGAATCTCGTGGAAAATGTCAAGAAATGTCCAGGTTATATTTCACCAAAAAGGGAATCATATTTACATGTATATGAAGCCTATTTTTAGCAGCAGTATGGCAGCATTAGCAACGATTTGGGATGGTAATTTTTTTTAAATTAATGTATTATGTGTAATTCTTTAAACATTTAAAAAAATTTTTTGGGTAATTTTAAAAACATTTTAAAGATTTTTTTGTAATAAAAACAGATTTAAAATAATCAAAACGAGCTTTTTAGGGGGGAAATGTGATATGATCAAAAAAAAAACAATTTGTGTACA
>NW_015647095.1:1234238-1262677 GCF_001515625.1 Sinocyclocheilus rhinocerous
TATATATATATATATATATATATATATATAGCCTGTTTTAGGCAACATTTTTGGATGGAAATATTGTCATTACTGTATAATTTTTAATTTTTTGATTGGGGAAAATGTGATGTCAACACAATGCAAACATTTTTATTGTGGATTTTGTAAATATGTGTAGAAAACAAATATTCTACCTGATTATCCATTACATGATATTTAATAATACTTCAAATCCTTTATATACCTGCATCATCAGTTGTGAGTATGTGCCTTTCATTAGTGAGGTCATGTTATAAGGTCAGCTAAAGTAGCTTGGACCTGAGCTGAGTGGACAGGAGTGGATACAGTTTTTAAAAAAAAATTTTTTTTATGCGTCTTGATCTTCAGTTGGATTTTGAGTGTCTATGACCTGTCTCGGTCTTCGTCCACCTCACCTTGTAAGTTAATGTCTCAGCTGACAAGGCTGTTCACGTCACAGTCCTGACCTCAACATTACTGTACACAGGAGGACAGAAGCAGGTCCAGTGAAAGCTGTGATTCTTGACAAGCTGTCGGAAGTGGCAGTCTGTAACCAGAGATAAGCAAATATGCAGTTAACTTTTTTTCAACAGTTATTTGCTAAGTATAGGTATAGAAGTGGCTTTGAAATGACCAAAATGAGTACAAAGACCCGTATGAATCATAATAGACATTGAACAGTTGACGCATGAGTCTTTTTTTCCCCATGCACACATAGTGAAACCTTTGAATGAGGTTGTTTTTCTCTTTTTCTCCTTGTGTTTCCAATGCTTAAAGATTTTCTAAGAGATGCTTATAGACCGCCTCAAACAGAATCAAGCTCTTTGAATCTATTTAGATGATTTTAAAAGGAGAGGGAAGGCTACGACTCTGAGATTTACGGCTTTGCTGTCTTTCTCTGGATTGATGCTGAGCTTTTTCCCGCCCTTTCTGCTTTTACAGCATCATCTTGTATCCAGAGACATGGCATCAGCCCAGTAAAGTCCCGTTTAATGTTCAATGTTGAGGACCACAAAAAAAAAGGTAAAAAAATCCAATGTACGCGTCTTTCGCTTTAGTTAAAGAACATTTGTTACCGTCCATACGTCATTGATGTGTTATTTGTTCTCTCAGAGTAAGCGCTCACAAACAAAATCTTTGAACGTAAGCAAGTAAAAGCAATTGTGCGATTTGCTTTTGTGAGCATTCCTCCCCCCTCTTTCTCTGGGTTCATTTTAATTCATGGTATTGCTATGTAAATGAGAACGCTGGCTGAGAGCAAAGGAAGGTGAGTTATAAGGACAGGTGAAGCAACGGAAGGGCATCCGTTTTGATCGTAGCATTAAGGCTCTAATACAATCGGGCTTAACACAAGCTTATCGTTTGAACAAACAAGACAACTGTATCTTTCCCTCAGTTTCACAGCGTGTGCGATACGGGGCAGTAAAATGAGTGATGTTTGTAAAACGGGACAGTTGTGCCCAGTAAGCACTTTTACATGGATGCTCTGGAGTTTTTATGTGGTGCTTCATGAGCCTGGCCGTCTAATGCACCCTGACACTCTGTTTTGATATCATTACTACATTATACTGGCCATTTTTGAGTGAAAAAATACACTACTTAGAAAGTCGAAATTCATAAATAAATTTATGTCAAACTGCACTTAATATTGATTTTGTTAGTGTTCAGATTCAGTAATAAGGTAAAGGGTGCATGAATATTTAAATATGATCTTCATTTCTGCATCTCCTAATGGCCTGAGCTCCTCCACACTCAATTTAAACACAATTTAGAAACTATAATGTATTGAAAAATACAGGGATTTGGCAATAAATCATGAAGAGAATATCTCAGGCCTATTATAAGGTAGTTCAATATTGGCCCCCAGAGGGGCCCGCACAATTAGATTCCTGTTTTTAAGCTGTTCAATTATCCTCCTGCTCTCATTTCAAGGGACTTCTATACCTTTTAAAACATTTAGCTTATAGAAACAACACAATGGTCTGGTATTAAAAAAGTGTAAGGGGAGTTGAGGGGGGAGGATGTATAGTCAATTTTGTCTATGTACATTTCTGGAGGGAAAATGGCATTTCCAAAAGCAAAATCATTTTCTTAATCTGTATTTTTTTCCCCTTGATTCCTATTAAAATTATTACAACAAACCGTAAAATAAAACAGATATATTATATATTAGATTGTGTTTGTTACTTTTTGTTTTAAGCATAAAACCTTATTTATAAATACAAACATTTAGCTTATAGAAACAACACAATGGTCTGGTATTAAAAAAATGTAAGGGGAGGCAAGGGAGTTGAGGGGGGAGGATGTATAGTCAATTTTGTCTATGTACATTTCTGGAGGGAAAATGGCATTTCCAAAAGCAAAATCATTTTCTTAATCTGTATTTTTTTCCCCTTGATTCCTATTAAAATTATTACAACAAACCGTAAAATAAAACAGATATATTATATATTAGATTGTGTTTGTTACTTTTTGTTTTAAGCATAAAACCTTATTTATAAATACATTTTTATTCATTCATTCATTTTATTTAACACTTTTCAAGTAAATGTATCTTGTTTTAAGGATATTTATTTTTAGTGCAAAACACACAAATGTTAAGTAACATTTACCAGTTACTTGTAACTTAACAAGTAAAAATAACAAGTGTTTTTTTTTTGTGCAGTGTACAGGTTTAACACTAATATTTAAAATTTTAATTGATTTTATTTATGTTCTTATATTTTTTTGTTAAACAGTTCTCAAGTAATTATCTTGTTTTAAGTATATTTTGGTATTTTTACTACAAAACGACACAAATGCTAAGAAAATTCATTTATTTATTAAACGCTTCTCTAGTACATTTATTTTTTTTTGTAAATATTTTTTGTTAAAAAGATCTCACTTAACTTGTTTTAAGAGTATTTGGTAATTTTTTTTTCTGCAAAACAAGACAAAAATGCTAATTAAGAAAGTGATTTACCGGTTTCATAAGAATATTTTCAATTTCCACAAGCTGCCTCATTGTGAGAATATGTCCATTTAGTGCTTAATGAGAATCTCTCCCATGTAGTCTCTAAAATGGTTTGTAATATTGCCAGGTTTGGTGTCTTGAGAGATGTTGTGGTGTCTAGTGGATGTGATTGGGGATGAGGTGAAACTAATGAGTGGTTGGAACGCTTCGTCAGTGATTATTGAGTCAAAGAAACGGCTTGCACAATCGCTCAAGTAACAGAATCGTAGATGACACTTTCAAAAGGTCAACCTAACCAAAACATTCTCATTTGTCCACATGTCTGTAATGTCATCACATGTTGATGTATAAAGCGTCAGTGCATCCCATAAGCACATGCAGCTTTTATGTGAACCAAACGCTCTTTAGAGCACACAGACACATTACAGAATTTTAAACAGTTCAGTGTGTGCAGTCCTACCGCTGGCTCCATCCAGACCTCAACGGCTCTGTGTTTCACACCATCTCAGTTGAAACCGCTGATTCTGCTTCAGTTTTGGAAAAAGCCTTTGTGTACATTTATAACCCATATGGTTTCTATTCACAAAATCACACATTGTCATTCTCGCTTGTTGTCCAATAATAAAAGAGACTGCCTCAGCACTGCTGAGAGGCATTTTGTCAACATATTTACATTCTCAATGTCAGTGTGAAATAAGGACATCAAAAGGGAATGAATGGCGGCTGTCATATTCTCAACATGAGGTCATTTCTTCTTATTCCACCGCAATGGATGTCACATGTAAAGTAAAAGTAAGAACTTGTGCATTAATAATAATGATGACGAAATGTTCATTTTTAGCTTAACTTCCCCTTTTAATGCTGTTGTTCTGCTATATCAGAATTCAAAATGTCAGTATAGTATTTCTCTTGCTTTTCATACCATGCAGTCTTCTCATTTGGGGTCGTATAATTGGTGATTTTATTTAAAGGAGCATGATATACCGCGTTTATCTTAAAATATATGTTCTGGGGTCTGCGTGATCTATTAGCTGTGTGACTGTGGTGGTCAGTGATTAGTATAGAGTGTATTATGTAAAGGTGGCCCAGCTCTGGTGGCTAATGGCCGGGCTGTCTACATAAGTTATGGATGTACCCTTTTGAGCAGAGGGGTCGCACATAAAGGACCACCTTTTTAATTCACAGTCACCCACGGTCATGCTAAATGGCTGATACTGGAACATTAATGTTACAAAATAAAATAATCATGACCATTTTACATAGATCGACGACATGCGATGCAATGCAATATTTAAAATCGGCTTCGTTGGAAATGGTTAAAAGTCAAGGCTTTGCATCAAAGGCCGGTACTGTGCGGTTTAAACAAATGCAAAATGACACCTGCATCGCTTAGAACATATTCTCACCAGTGGAGACAAAACAAGGTTGTTTTTTGTGTTAAAAGCAGTGTTTTTTTTCTTGCTTGAATTATCATCCTAATGGTACCTCACTGTCTAGGCCTTTGTAGTTAGTTTGATACGGAATCCTGATAGATAAAGACTGAACAAAAGCACATTACTTGTTCCTACCCTTTGAATACAGCGTTTTTATGATCATAACAGCGTTAAGCCTGCTCAAAACGATTGTACAATCTGTTAAAAATCTGTTGTAAATATTTTAGAGGTGCAATTACAGATTATACTTTTAAAGCCAACAGTTTGACTTTCTTGCAGATCACTGCACTACAAGAGGAACACCGTTAACCAGAAGTCAATATCTCACGCAGAGAATGGAAAGCCATAATTAGATTCATTTGCAACTCAGATCAATGTTTTCCTGAGGATTATGGTTATAAAGTAGAAGGGAGCATTAAAAAATCATAACTAAATAAATATGTGTTTGGGAAAAAAAGAGCTTACGCCCAATAGTGCTCATAAACCGAAATCAGCGTCTGCGAAAAAACAGAATGAATTCCTAGTTTATACCCATACACACACTCTTTGTTCCAAATATAGCCATTCACTTTGATGATTCAAGAGAGGTACATTTTCCCCCTCTTCATTTTCACAAGGTTAAACATTTTCTATGGCGGCTCTAGTCCGTGTCTTATGAATATAACACTCTTATATCAATTGTGTTAACGGTGTAGACAATTAGTATATCATGGCGACATGCAAAGCTATTAGTTTGTAAATATAATTATATTTTTATATTATAAGTTGTACAAAATAAATGAAAATGGTCATTATTTGATTTCAGATATTTCCTAAAACATATGAGCTTATTTCTTGTGTGAAATGCAAAAGGAAACAATTTAAAGAATTGCACTGGTCGCTTTTTTCCATGCATTTAAATTGAGTACTGAGGAAAAAAGGGGTTCAAACATACCATGAAAGTATCATGAAGAGTTGTGCACTTGACTTATGCATTATATTCCATTCATATGATAGCTTTGTGTGATGAATGACTGTTGGCGTGTTTCTAAGCGTTCATAAAAGTACAAAATGTCCAGTTTGATTCATTCTTTTGAATCTGATCTTGTTTAGTGTCTAAATGATTCATTCTTATATCCGACTGATTCAAATGATCATGACTCAGTGATTTGGTTACAAATGTCAATATCTCACTGGAAGGTAAGATTATAAGTGATTTAAAATAAAAAATTTGGCCTGTTCCTCACAGAAAGCATCTTTAGAACACTTTTTAACTATATAGAGTGACCTGTAGACTTTCTGGAAGAAAAGAAAGTCATATAGGTTTGTAGCAACATGAGTGCGAGTAAATGCTGACAGAAGATTTTCATTTTTAGGTGAACTGTCCCTTTAATATTTTCAAGTCCTTTCTTGTCAGCCTTTGTTATGTACATATGGAAATATGGAATTCTCTGCTGGTGCTTTTACACAGTCAGTAACACTTTTCTTTCTCGCTTTGACACATGAACACACTTAGCCCGGGAACCTTTCATGTTAATTGTGTCTGTGTTCCAGCTAAGACCCTTAAAACACAGACGCCTAGTCCCCATCTGCCACATAACACTGATTGCGAATGTAGCAAAATCCTGATTACTGAATTTCTGAGCAGCTCCTTTGTGTACGCCACTTCATTTTTCCTCTCTTGAGTAGGAATATTTAAAGACGGCGGAAAGAAAATGGCACTAATGAAGAAAGGCAGTTCTAAAAGGCTGACCCAGGAGCGGGGGAATTCTTCGGAGGGTACCTTGGCCATACTTAGAGAAAAGCAGATAATTCGTTAATGTCACGCACTTGTTGGAAATGGCAGATAAATGGATTCCAGCCATTATTTGCCGGCCTAAGTGAAGTGAAGGAGGAAGTGTGGCAACGAGGACAAACCCAGTTATGAGTGATAAGTGTCTGAAAGCTAATGAAGGCTGGATAGGCCAAGGTCAATGGCTGCCGGTGAGGTGTCTGTACAGCTTTGATGTCCCGGTGCTTAAATATAGTGGAATATACATTGAGCTTTTAACACCTTGAAACATAGGCGAGGCTGGAATATGAAATATGGGCTTGTAATGGCGTTTTAATGACCCACTCCCCACCCCCTTCCTGGCCTAAGATTGGAAATCAGAGGTGAACCTTGATATCACTGCACTAAGTGCTTGTAATGTGCTGTAACTTTTTCTTCAGTGTGGCCACTAAGGCCATTTTGCATAGGTGACAAATGTCTTTTTCTTTCTAGATCACCAGTGCAGTGGAGGATCAAAACTGCAGCATTAACCAAAATCCTTTTTTTTCTCCATATGGTGTATTACATGAATATTCCAGGTTCAATGCAAATTAAGATCAATTTCGACTCGTCTCTTATTTTCTGAAAAAAAGGAGGGGGTGGGTGGGGGCACTTACATTTGAAAGTAAATGGAGACATTTTTTGTTAATTGTGTCTGTGTTCCAGCTAAGACCCTTAAAACACAGACGCCTAGTCCCCATCTGCCACATAACACTGATTGCGAATGTAGCAAAATCCTGATTACTGAATTTCTGAGCAGCTCCTTTGTGTACGCCACTTCATTTTTCCTCTCTTGAGTAGATTATTAAAAATTGATAATTCTTTGTAATGGCCTCATTTCTGTCAGTTTTCATATTTTAATCTGGTTTTAAGGAAAACAAGATACATTAATCAAATATGACAGAACACTCTCTTAATGTAATCATGCAGGGGAATATGAATTGCAAATGCACGAGCTGCCCCCCCCCCACTTTTAATGACCCACTCCCCACCCCCTTCCTGGCCTAAGATTGGAAATCAGAGGTGAACCTTGATATCACTGCACTAAGTGCTTGTAATGTGCTGTAACTTTTTCTTCAGTGTGGCCACTAAGGCCATTTTGCATAGGTGACAAATGTCTTTTTCTTTCTAGATCACCAGTGCAGTGGAGGATCAAAACTGCAGCATTAACCAAAATCCTTTTTTTTCTCCATATGGTGTATTACATGAATATTCCAGGTTCAATGCAAATTAAGATCAATTTCGACTCGTCTCTTATTTTCTGAAAAAAAGGAGGGGGTGGGTGGGGGCACTTACATTTGAAAGTAAATGGAGACATTTTTTGAAGCAGAAATGTAAAGCTTACAATTTTACAAAAACACCATATTTGAGCAAACCATAATAATGTGAAATACTATTACATTTTAAAATAACAAATGTCATTTATTGTCGGTGATGTTAAACCTGAATTTTTAGCATTCATTACTCCAGGCTTTAGTGTCACATGATCCTTCAGAAATCATTGTAATATACTGATTTGATGCTCAAGTAACATTTATTATCAATGATAAGAATGTTTTGCTGCTTAATATTTTTGTGAAATCTGTGTCATTTTTGATCAATTTAATGTGCCCTTGCTGAATAAAAGTATTAATGAAAAAAAAAAAAAACCTTACTGACCCCAAACTTTTGATTGGTAGTGGAAGACACTACCACAGAAGAGGTTATAAAGCAATTTTTATCACACTTAAATCATATTGTTTATGCCTCGTGGTGGCTATAGAGTGACAGTAAGAATTTTAACAGTAATTATGTTTATTTTAATATAAAACTTTTAATTTTAATTGTAACTTTCAAGTGATATGGTCTCATTCATTTGGAAAGAAAGTGACTTATAACTCAGATTTTTCATTTATCTATTTATTTTTAGATTACAATTCATTCATTTTTTGTACACATTATGCCTCAAGTGCTGTCGATTGAGCTTCACTTTTATTTAACCTATAATATTCGTTTTGATTGTAATTGAATGAATACTCCCTCATGCAGTGAAGTAAAGATGTTTTGGTGTTTTCTGTAATGTTGAATGAGTGAATAAACATCTCGTTGTTGTTCTCACACTAAGAAAATGTTGGCGTGATAGAAAGGGCTTAAAGTCTTCACTCTTAAGCTTGCTAAGGAGCCTTTTGGTTCCCTCCACTTGAGTGCTTAATGTCCTCTAAAGACCTATATTACACCCCAATTAGATGCCACTCTTGTTTCCTTACATCAAGGGCTTGACTCTACTGGCTTGTCACCTCTCTGTGCCCAATCAATTTCATTACTCCAGTTACAGCCCAGCTTGGGGAAAGCTATGCCCTTAAACTTCAGCTTCTGTCCAGATCGATCAATAGCCCACGTTGCTGCCAAGGTTCCATTTAAAGTTCATTTATTTCAAGCCATCATATAAAACAAGACAGAGCATCAATGTGGCCCCACTTTGTTTTATTTGTCTGAGGATTTCCAGTAGGCACGTTACCCTAAGTGCTGGGAGCAGAGTGGTTAGATTAGAAGGCGCGCTTTCCTTAGCACAGAGCCGTCTGACAGCTTATCTCGATAGTGGTTCTTCTACAGCCGTGCCGTATTTAACACCACGCTCTCCAAGAATAACATCTTCATAGCTTTGCATCTTAATATTTGGTGTGAAGCCGATAAGTGTGTCTAATGATTTGTATGCTTATTAATTTTAAGAGGTATCAATAAAGGATACGTTATGAATTTACAGTCTATGTGCTGCTTATAGACATGAGGTAATGGTGAAGTTAATATTTACACCATTAAATAATCCTGTAGGAATATTTGAACCGGACTGGCTAACATTACTCTTTCCTCATCTCATTGTTACTGTCTCATAAACTACACCTTGACAGCTTAATGAGTTCGACAATATCCAAGAAGTTTATAGAAACTAGGTCATATCGATATAATTGAGATTTAATTTCATAATTATTATTATTACGTTTATGAGCGAGCATTGCATTATGGCACAGTTTATTGACAGAGGGTTGTCTACAGTCCTTCACAATCAATATTATGATTTTAAAAAAGACTGGGCTGCTTTTAGGGAACTGCTGCACATAGATTTTTGTTGTCTTTCTGTGCACAGCGAAATACACTCTTACAAAATAACCTGGTATATTCTTTCTTTAAACACAGTTAATTTGCACTTTACACTCGTGTGTGTCTATGTATGGGGGTGTATATACACACACACACACACACACACACATGCTTTTTTATATAATTTTTTTTTTTTTGCTGAGCATAATTATATTCTGTAGATATCAGAATTTCATATCATAAATGCAGTGTTTGAAGCATGAAAACTCACAGCTCTTCAAAGTTGCACATTGCTATTAACATCTATCCTCCATAGATTTCCTGGGTATAATCTGAGACATTAATTAATCTTTAACATATATAATGGAACAGGGTAGATTCTTTATTCCGCATTATGTTAATATTCATGTCTTGGGAAATCCTTGGAGATGCTTTTGTGGTTTGGTGAGCCGTTGTACATGCATATGGTCTTTTTATATTCATGAAAGCTTCTGTACAACATCCTGGTATAGTTTCAGGCTAAAGAAGTTTGTTTCAGATAAAATATGCTCCTTTACAAAGTTCTTAATTTGAACAGATTTTGGACAGAATGTAAAATGTTTCAAAATCTTTCTTTGTAGTTAACGGATGAACCTAAATGAATTTGAGCTCAGATTTTCTGAAAATTACAGCACATATGTTTTTTTCTGCTTGTCCTTTCACGCTACACTTTTCAAATAGATTGTTATTAATAATCTTACTATTATTTTGAACTCTAGCCAATATTTGTTCAGGTGCTAAATGTCTCTTCACCTTAGAAATCAGTCAGATTTCAATAAAGCTAGATATTGAATATCACAAGCAGGCAAGTGGCCGTGTGTGTGTTTGCAAGTGTATTGAAGCGAACGAGAAGCCAGAACCCTGTAGTGTTTTAATGCGCAGTGCTCTCGCTGCAGCGTCTCACGCTCCTCGCGGTAGTAGACTTGGCAGCGCACACCAGATCTCTGGGAGTGATTCCTTGCAAAGCTGGCCCAAATGAAACCATCTTGTTTTAATCAGGGATTCTGGCTGGAGCAGCAGCAGAGAGAGCTGTGAAGCCTTGGCAGCGAGTCGACTGCAGTTTTGTGGCACCCGTACAAAATACACAAATATTTCCTCTGTAATTACGTGTCAGGTTGAACAAGCAATATAGACAGTGTCGGGCACGTTGCAGTCGGACATCCAGGACTGCGAGAGACCCCCGGACTAAATGAGTCTTTCAGATTTTGATGGTTTTTGAATCGGCTTCCAGCAATGTAATGGACCACATTGTAATTGAGACTTCTCAATGGATTGAGTTACATCATGTGGTCTTGACGCTGTCTAATGAAGTGGAGAGGGCCTCCACCAGTTCACAGGATACTTCAAAGCTTGGGTGGATGGCCAAGAGGCTAAGTAATTGTGAAATCATTGACTCTCTTTTTTGTGGTTCGTCAATTTTAATGACACTGTGGTGAACAAGCAATGGCATCAGAGCTGAAATATGATAAGCTCAACATCCATTTTTTGAGCTCTGAGTGATGCAGTACTTTTCAAAAGGTTCCGTTTGCCTTCGGCTTCAATATTCAGACATGTAAAGCTGTGATATTGCAGTGACTTATTGAGTAACGAAGAAATCAAGGATAGACTGCACCGATGTAGAATGCCATCCTTAATTACACTTTATAATCACTCTTTTAAATATGATGTTTATTATTTGTTGGAAGTTATGTAGTATATGTGGACCGTTCTGAATGCCAAAAATGATCATAGTAAAAAAGATCAAACTAAATTGTATTGAGATCCATTTAGCTTAATTTCAATATCATGTATGCAATTTTTTTTGCATGTGAGTTCGTGTGCACATGTGTGCAACACTGCGGTGGGGAAAAAAACCTATTGTTGTTTTATGTTAGCCTCAAGTATATTGTTTATGACAGTCAAGTCCGCCTAGCCTCTCAAGATTGCGTGCTAAGATCACCAGCCAAAAACGTGTCACAGATGCTGACTGATGAATTGTGGAACTGTAGTATTTCATGTCGCTCTGCCCTGTCTATTTTTTTCATTTACTTTCATTTGTTCTATTCATATATAAAATAGAATTATATAATTATAATATATTATAATTATTATAAAATATAATTTATATGACAGCGTATATATTCAACAGATTTTTTTTTCAAAATTTCTTCAATATATATAATTTATATTTTGACAATTTTTCAGTGTTTACAACTTTAACAGAACATTTTTTTCAATATTGTTTTCCCCCCAAAAGCCCTATATATTTCACACACATATATTTTATAAGTAGTTTTTTTTATAGTATTAGCTACATTTCTCAAAACAAACAGTACAATGTATGTGTGTATGTGTGTGTGTGTGTGTGTGTGTATGTATGTATGTATGTATGTATGTATGTAAAATCTCATATTTACTGTTAATGTTACAAAAGTATCTGTCATCCATCTGTATCTAAAAGTGAGTAGCATCTAAAAAAAGGACTTGAGCAGTTCAGTGAGGTTACCACACTGCTGCATGCTGTGCTGACTGAATTATTCCTGCCAGTAGGTGGCGCTTTAGCTATACATAATTGATATCCCATTCAGCAGAGAGGAATGTCCTCTAATTCCAGAAAGGAAACTTGCACCAAATGGATCTTGTCCGAGTCATCACAATATTTTGGCAAGTCTACTCTGCAAAACTGGATACGGGAGAAAAGTGTTTAACTTTTTATTACAAATAGAATGGCTTTCATTAGAACATAAACAGATAACATTTTATAAAGATGTACTTTTTCATTTTATATATATATATATATATGGAAATAGTATGTTTGAACTGATGGACTAGTGTTCAGTGTACTTGCATCAAACTTTATTAGAAGTAGTATAATTAAAATATATTTAAAAAAACCAGATGATAATAAAATGAACAATACCATTTTATTCTTAATATCATTAATATTTTCAATATCTTCAGCAATTATAATTTTACTATACAATTACAAATATTTACTATTTTATAAATAAGTACTATATTTCAATTTTTAATCAAATGATTTGAATGTGAGTACGCAAACGTCTTGTCCATTATAATGTTTCCCAGTGCCGCAATGAATGAATGTTTACAACATTCTGTTGTTGTGTTTTTAATCCAGGAATTCTTGCTAAATTTCATAGTAGTTCAGGTGCGGGTCAAGCGGTGTCTCAAATTTCGTTTCATTTGCACTAGGACAGAGAGACGCCCTTCCCTAATGATAGTCAATATTACGAATGACTTTTAGGACATAGGCATTCTCAAACTCGTCTGTCTCTGCTTAAACTTGCCAGAAGGAGACAGGCTTTATTTTCAAGAACAGTCTCCTGATTTGCAACTGAAGTGCACTGTCAATATAAGGAAAAGGTGTGGTTTCAAGGACTCGGACCGTTTACCTGTGTCATCTAGAAGGGTGCAATTGCTTTTCCCCGCGAGGAGATGAAAACGCTTCTTAGTTTCTAATCTGTAGCCTATCATGTACTATGCAGAAATAAGCCTTTCAGAAATAGATGTATAACTGCAGGAGGTGCATCTCCTCTGTATTAAGCCATTCACATTAAAACAATGTCGAGGTGATATATTTAAATCCGAGTCCTATTATTTTTATTGTTATTTTGCATTTTCTCATTCCCTGCCTCGCATCTTTGGCTGCCAGATGTGTCCCAGGCTGAAGAATTATTCCTCATCCCTTGAGTCAAATAAATGCAATCAATATGAGCATTGCTCTCAGGCCTTGAAATATTACATTAATGTTCCATGTGGTGACATTTTAGCTGGAATTTTCAAATACATCATGAAGGCTCAAATTAATATTTATCAGTGAGAGCCTTTTTTATGATTTGCAAAACAGTATTAGCACTGAACTCGAATTAAACACGTGGTGAGATCACAGTTATTGTAGATTACCTTCAGATGAAAGGATATTTTTAACCTGTATCCCCGAGACCAAATGTGGATGCAGAATACAAAAGATGTCTATTACAATATGCGGTCTTACCCACGCAAAATACAGTTATCTGCCAAGTTTCATAGAGTAAATTACACATGAAAGTGTGTTTATTGCATTCTCGGATTGCTCTCTTTTTTTGAGCTCTTACATGTAATGAATACTGTAAATCAAATAAACTAAATTGTGATGTTTAATATTTTGATGCTATATTACATCCTAGGGCTCGTTTAACTTTTTTCATGCATATGAAAACACTTTTGCAGTCCTAGAAGCACGTCGTTTCGTCCGCTATACAAACTTGGTTTCTGTTTAAAGCTTCCAAAACAATACTGTCAATTTAATAGTATGCATGCAGCACTTCTGGGAATTGCATCTTATCATTTATAGATCTGTTTTAAATTATTCTTGTCATTGAATCCAAATTTATGCCGCCATTGATCTCGAAGGGAAAATATTAAACGATTTGGGGTCGGTGTTTGGTGACCCACAGGTCAAGGAGAATTTAACATTGGTGTTATTGAGCGTCGCGCGCTCTCACCTGCTGCGGCTCTTGTGCTCCCTTTTGTTTCTGCTCATTTGCATTTTGTGTGCGTGCACGACGAACAGATTACCGGAATGCGATTTGAGACTCAAAGTAATCATGGACTTAGCCCTATACCTCTTGAGGACTTTTCAAGTCAGTGTTTTTTCTTGGAAACTATGATTTTATTTATCACTCTCCTCACATGTGCTGCTTAATTTTGTTTTCAAGCATTTTTCTTCTGTAAGAAGGATGTTTAAGTTTAAAGGCGTAGTTCACCCAAAAATGAGAATTTGCTGAGATTTGCTCGCCCTCAGGCCATCCAAGATATAGATGAGTTTGATTCTTCATTGGAACAGATTTGGAGAAATTTAGCATTACATCACTTGCTCACCAGTGGATCCTCTGCAGTGAATGGGTGCCGTCAGAATGAGAGTCCAAACAGCTGATAAAAACATCACAATAATTCACAAGTAATCCACATGACTCCAGTCCATCAATTAACATCTTTTGAAGTGAAAAGTTGCATGTTTGTAAGAAACAAATCCATGATTAAGGCATTTTAAGTTTAAATGTCACTTCTGGCAAAAAACAAGTCCATAATCCAAAATAACGCTTCATCCAGTGGAAAAAGTCCATCCCCTGTTGTCCTCTCACATCACAATCCACCAACATATTTGTTCAGAACAGTTTTGGACTGTTTTTGCTTAATAACGGTGCTTGAGTGTATATTTCTCTTTTGATTTGAGACAACTTTTTTTTTACTGAAGAGAGCAATAATATGAACAGTGGAGTCTATTTTAGCCAGAAGCAATGGTTTAAAGTTAAAAATATCTTAATGATGGATTTGTTTCTTACAAACACAGCTATTTCACAAGATGTTAATCGATGGACTGAAATCATGTGGATCATTCTGACGGCACCCATTCACTGCAGAGGATCCACTGATGAGCCAATGATGTAATGCTAAATGTCTCCAAATCTGTTCCGACAAAGAAACAAATTGATCTTGTATGGCCTGAGTGTGAGTAAATTTTCAGCAAATTTTCATTTTTTGAGTGAACTATTTCTTTAAATAACAAATCTGGTTAAATTTATCCAGTTTTGAATGTATGCATGAACTGAAAATCTTTTAAGCAGCCAGTCTGCAAAGAATCCTTTTATGGGTACATACAGTAAGACATAGTGCTGCATTGCCCACAAGTGATCGTACTATTTTAGGAAATTAAAGATTATACTATCCAACAGCAGCCCCCCAGCCCCTAAAAATGCAAGTCGCCCTTTCCCCTTCACCACCTACTCAAATCTCAGCTGAACGCCGTTCGTGAGCAAGTTTTAATGTCTGGCACTGATCGTGTGATCATGTAAACTGGTAGATATGTTGTTATGTAGCTTAGGACAGTAGAAATGCTGCCAGGAAAGCCGCTCTGGCATTAGCGTGTGCTATAAAATGAGCTGTTTTCCTGTCATTCGCTGCACTGCTGTACTTGTGTTTGGCCTGGTTGCGGCGGTTCTTGCAGAAGCAGGTGTTACAGCTCGGTGCAGTTCTCCCCTGTGGCCCTGTGATGGAGAACATCTGGAGAGCCTCTGTTCCGCCCCTTCTTTCCTGTTCCCGGTAAGACCAGGCAATGTAGTGAGCAGTATGGTGCATGTCGACACATGGCTCCCAAGTCCCCCCACAGGGTACAGAGTGCCTTCACATCCAAAATCCCACACATGGCCTGTGTCACAGGGGGGCCACAATAAGTTTGTTTCTGTGAATATGAAACAGAGATAGTTTGGGTGGTTTAAGCTTCCTCACTTCTTCAGTGAATGGATAACACTTTATGATCAGGTTCAGTTTATTAAGATTAGTTAATGCTTTGGGTATTATAATGTTTACATAAACTATGATGTTTATGTAAAAAAAAAAAGAAGAAGATTTTTAATGTTTTTGAAAGAGTCTCTTATGCTCACCAAGGCTACATTTACTTGATGAAAAATACAGTAAAACTGTAATAGTATTACAACATTGAAATAATAAATAATAATAATAAATAATAATAAATAAAATAAAACGGTAATAGTATTACAACATATAAATATTAATATTATTTTTTATATGATTTGATGATGAAACTTTAAAATATGATTTATTCCTGTGATGGCAAATCTGAATTTTCAGCAGCCTTTACTCCAGTCTACAGTGTCACATGATCCTTCAGAAATCATTCTAATAATGGCAATTTGGTGCTCAAGAAAGTTTTAAGTTTTAATTAATTTATTTATTTTTATCAGTGTTGATAAATGGAAAGTTCAAAGGAACAGAATTTATCTGTAACATTTTAAATGTATTCACGGTCACTTTTGATCAATTTAATGCATCATTGCTTAATACAAGTATTGATTGCTTTTTAAAGAAAAGAAAAAAAAATCACTGATTTTTTATTTTTATTTTTTACATTTTAGGTTGTAAAAATTAGCATTAAAGTTAAAATTAACAAAATTAAGTAATCCAGAACATGAATTAGTAATGAACAATAGTATATTTATAAATGAATAATATAATATAATAACATATATATAATATATAGTATAATTACAATATAATATAAATGATTATGAGTGACCTACATGAACAAATACTGTATAAAAATGATTATTCATTGTTAGTTCATGACACCTAACGAAAGTGAATGAATTTAACTTTATTTCTACGTTTTACAAATGAATTCAATCAAATGATTACTTATTAATTTGAAACATGAATGATGCTATTTTTATTTTCTGATTAGGCAGGCTTTATATTTCGGGGGAATGGCAAAAGAATGTTTCTGGCTATTTAACGTTTTGTGAAGCAGGACAAAATTCTAGATTTTTCATCTTTCAACTTTGTGATGATATTTTAAATGTGCATGGAAAATTAGCCAGATCCTGAATATTATGTGCAATACGCACATAATGTCAGTTAACCATTAATTTGTTAACATGCTCTCTTTTCTTGTGGTTACTGTCTAAAATAATTTCACCAGTAGTTATATAAAAGCATTAAAGTCAGAATTTCTCACTTTGACATGAAAATCTGGAGATGAAAAAGAGATGCCGATCGATGAAAGAGTAATTAAGGTCCATGTAAAAATGATAGTGCTTTTATCCAAGGTCAAATAGCCCTTGAGGCAATTGAGCTGTTTTCTTCAAGTGCAAACGCTCACCTAAATCATGTAATGTCATCACATCATTTGAGTGATCCCTGGAAGTGAGATTGCACATCGACTGGAATGAAACATTAGGATCTTGTGAGAAATAATTTTGAATCGTACTCCAATCATTGTTCTGGAATCCCAGGCAACTGCGATTCAAAAGTCGTCAGAACTGCCGCAGGTCTGCAGTATAAGCGGGCGCTGACGGTTTTTCTTCCCAGAAACCCCTGCAGAAATAACATAACATACACAGGAATGTTTGAAGCAGAGATTTAATTTTCCTACCACTCTCCATTCGAATAATATATGAAATGAACCTCCAAATTAATTTCTAGGAAGACTCTATAGTAACAATGTAATCTCAGTGTTAGGGCACAGTTGCAAATGGATTTCTGTCTGTTGTAATTTCATAAGATGCATTCTGGGGGGTCACCTTAAAGGGTACCACCATTTTTTAAAGCCAAAACTATCCTGCATGCTGTCAGCAGAGAACTCCTTGCAATGCAATCGGGTTTGTGCCATCAATTTGCAAAGTATCACGTCCTGTCGTTTGGAATATCTGTTTTATTGAGTGGTATGGGCACAGGTGAGTAATTTTATATCCAGATGTCCATAATAAAGTCAGGGTGTCTTCTTACTTGTGCTCTGTGTTGTGCTTAGAACTGATAGGAAGTTTACTAATGTTTGCATAGCGTAGCAGAACAGAGATATCTCAGGTGCTTTTTGTCTCATTGCTTAATGTGGAAGTTGCATCAATGTGTTTATCAATCCTTTAGACATTCTAATTCATACAGAGCAATGTACGTTAATGCTTTTGCATTCTGTCAGAAAACCTTTGTGTCCCCCTGAGAAACTTTTCTTACAAAACTTTTGTGAAGAAAATAATATGAGGTGGGAGGAGAAACTTTCTTGCGCGTGAACTCCAAGTTTCTTGGGGGAATGCAATATTTTTGCAAAAGAACACAAATGTTTTGTGCCAGAACGCAAAGTTTCTTGGTGCAGCGCAATCATTTTGCAATCATTATGCAGATGTTTTGTGAGAGAGCTGAAAATTTTATTGGCGGAAATAATAATTCACATGAGAAAGAGATGTTTTGTGCGAGAATGCAAAGTTTCTTTGCAAAAGCAGTACCTTTGCAAGCGAAAACGTGAATGTTTTTCAAAAAACAAAAAAGTTTCTTTGAATGTAAACGCATTGAAATGTATTTTTTTTTCTTCCCAACTCATATTTTTTAATAGATTCAGAAAAATGTTCATATTTTCTATTTCAAATTCCCAGAGTCTGCTCTTTCCTGTGAATGTGATAACATATTGTAAGTCAATTAGACACTAATCCACTAAAGTCGATCAAGCATGTTAAAAATGGCTGCACAGGTGCAATCAGATCAGCTCCGAGCGAGCTTGATTACGCAGTTGGATGTATCAATGTCAGACATCTATGCCTCTTTTTCTGTCTTATATGGGAAGGAAAAAGAAAAGTTTGTGACGGCACGTCTGAAAGCATTTCCATCTGTCTTTCTTTGTCTCAGCAGGGTTTGGGGTAACAGATCACAAGACAAGGAAGCCGATTTTAGTCATTATCAGATCTTCCTTTTAGCAAACATGTTACTTGAGGTTTAAAAAAGTCAGCAACTTTCACATTTCTAAATGAGAGGTTCATTTGACACTGTGTTGCCTCCTCTAACACCTGTCAGGCTATCTGTCACGGGCTGGAGGTCTTCTCCACCACCATATTACTCCTTATACTGCAAATCCACTCAGCATTTGCAGAACTTTTCATACGTCAAATGATCCCACCCAAATGTCCCATAGGACATAACTCAGAGCCTAAATTTAGGCAATATATTAGGAGAACCTTTAACTGGCCCCATCTGGCTCTGCTTTTTTGTTTGCCGGGACATTTAACACACAAATTAGCTACTGCTATCGAAGTTCTTCTTTATAGTGAATTTGTCTCAGAAAGTTCTGACATTTACTAGCCAACTTTATTCGACCGACAGTTATAAGGCGTCCCTCGTATAACTCAGTATGGTCTTTTAAAAACGTTAATAGTAATCCGATGTCTTAACTAAGTTAAAACGAAGAGGAACTTCCAGTATTCTCTCCGTCATTCTCCTTTCAACGGGAGACTAAAAAGCCACACTTTCCCTCGCCGGTCCTGAGGAAACCCGATCGGATTGCTTGTTAATTTCATCATTTCAGAGTTTTATGGATTTTCCAGTTGGTGCACTTTTCATAAACACGCTTTTCACCCCACACACCCTCTCCGGCCTCCCCTGTGTATGTCAGCATTTTCTCTGTAGGAAGAATCTGGAAGGCTGAAAGTTTATAAATAAGCCTTCTATCAAGTTCCACAACAGGTGTGACCTCCCTGTGTCCTAAAACTGAACACTTTCAAGGGCTGATATCTGAAAAGAGGGGGTTGGGAGCAGAAGAGAGGGGATTTACTGCTATCTAAAATAGAGACCTTCATCAACCACTGACTATTACCTTCCAAAGCGGTGCATGACTCCTGGCCTTAGTTTGTTTTACACAAAACACGCTTGCCCTTGCTTTGCCTTACTCACGTATCAAGCCTTTAGTCAGCCCATTAAAGTTGGGCACGGTAGAGTGCGGCAACCGTAGTCATGATTAATAAACAGAATTTGCAGAGAAAAGCTCCAGGATCAGTGAAGGTCTTCTCTTGTAGCGAATACAGACTTGCGCTTAAACCATATGTTCCATGACGATATCCAAACCGCCTCCCCATGAGCACTCGTATACCTTCCCATCTATGGACTAGAAGAAAATGATTCCCTTTTCTCTTAGCAGACTCGTGGACTGTTCAATAGAAGTCTAATGCCCATGGCAGATGGACAGTAAGTGCTACGAGCAGCTCCTTTAAAGCTCACCACTGACCACAGTACGATGTTTGCATCATTTACAGAACGGGCACATATGCTTTTATGTGGTGTACGCTCAAAGCACATGATTTCCCTGCATTCTGATTATATTTTTCCATTTTGCTCGGCAAGAAAACATTTAATATTTCCATTAGAGCTTTATCAGCTGAGTCTAGTACTTCATCTGTCTTTGTATTAACAAAGTGGCATAAGCTGGGTAATGGTAACCCCTTCAAATGGTAAAGAGGTGTCAAAAGGCTGGTCCCAAATACACAGTGATTTTTATTTTTTATACTTAACCTGAAGGGCACCTCCTTTACCCTCGCAGCAGATCTGTTGCAGTCTGAGGGCAGCAAACAGGTGAGGGAGAGAGGGAAGGTTTGTTGGATTATTTTACATTATTTTGATTAATTATTCAGATGCCTCCCATTCTGCCCGTAATGACTTGGTATGCTACGGTCAGAACCACTGAGCTGTCTTAACTCACCCTGAATGACTGGCATGAACTTGAGCAACTACACACCACATGATACATTTATACAAACTGCAAGCAATTCTAGGACACTTTGTCATAAAGATACAGTGTGTGTATATACATACTGTGTGTATATAAATGCTTATTTAGTACTGACCTGAATAAGATATTTCACAAAAGATGTTTACATATAGTCCACAAGAGAAAATAATTGCTGAATTTATAAAAATGACCCCGTTCAAAAGTTTACATACACTTGATTCTGTGTTGTTACCTGAATGATCCACAGCTGTGGTTTTTTTGTTTAGTGATAGTTGTTCATGAGTCCCTTGTTTGTCCTGAACCGTTAAACTGCCTGCTGTTCTTCAGAAAAACCATTCAGGTCCCACAAATTCTTTGGTTTTCCAGCATTTTTGTGTATTTGAACCCTGACTGTATGATTTTGTGTGTGTGTGTGTGTGGGGGGGACATTTTTCTTATTTTGCCTATATATCATGTTTTTTTTCCTTTAGTACTGTCCTTTAGAAGCTACAGAAGATACTTACATGTTTAAGTTAAATTTACCCCGATCTTTAAATTCGGCTCTTAAAGGGGTCATATGATGCGATTTCAATTTTTCCTTTCTCTTTGGAGTGTTACAAGCTCTTGGTGCATAGATAAGATCTGTAAAGTTGCAAAGACTAAAGTCTCAAAACCAAAGAGATATTCTTTATAAAAGTTAAGAGTCAACCATGCCTACCTAAAACGGCTCGTTCTAACACGCCCCCACATATCTACGTCACGATGTGGAAAGATTTGCATAACGCCGCCCAAATGTTCACGCAAAGAAAGAAGGCGTAACTTTTATTCTCGCTGTAGTATTGTTGTTGCCGCCGCCATGTCGTGAAGGTGCTGTGTTTCGTTGTGAAAGCGAAACTACTTTGTTTGGCCTTCCAAAAGAGGACGATATCCGCTTCGTCATGCCTGGAGCTGATTTGTGCTGGTTGAACCATTATTTTCTCTTGTGAATTATATAAACTTTTATGTGAAATATCTTATTCAGGTCAGTACTAAATAAACAGTAACAGGCATTTTGTATGATCCCTCTTATTTTGGTAAAATAATTAACATTTTTCAGATGTATGTAAGATGCATGTAAACTTTTGACTTCAACTGTATGTAATATAATATATATTATAATATATAATCTATAGGTGTATATATATATTACTTTTTTAAATGAGACAATTACTTGTTTAAATAAGAGGGATCATAAAAAACGATAAAAGCTATATAAAAATATATACAATTTTTATAATTTTTTTGATCTCTCTTATTTAAACAAGTAATTGTCTTATTTAAAAAAGTAAAATAAATAGGCCTACCAAAAAAATCTTCTTTGGCATGTTTAAAAAAGAATCATTATATGACATTAAAAAAATCTACATAATAAAATCTATTATGTATTTTAATAAATACAGGTCAAAATAAGTATGTGGTTGAATTTTTTTTAATAAATATATGTTACACTGAATGCTGATGGAACATTTTGCTATTTTTTTTTCACAAATGTTATTTGAAACATTAAAGTAGAAACTTTATTGGCATTTAATATGCTTTCTATATACAGTGCCTTGCGAAAGTATTCATACCCCTTCATTTTTTTTCACGTTTTGTTATATTGCTGCCTTATGTTAAACTGCTTTAAATTACTTTTTTTTCCCACATCAATCTACACTCCATACACCATACTGACAAAGCAAAAACAGAATTGTCACAACTTCGTAAATGTATTAAAAATAAAAAAAATGAAATAAGTATTCATACCCTTAACTAAATATTTAGCTGAAGCACCTTACAGTCTCAAGTCTTTTTTGTTTGATGCGACAAGCTTTTCTCATCAACATTTGGCAATTATCTGCCATTCTTCTATATGATCATGGAGCTCAACTAGAGTGACCATCAGCTTCTTGTTCACCACACTAACCAAAGCCCTTCTCCATCAATTGCTCAGTTTGGCCAGGAGGCCAGCTCTAGAAAGAGTCCTGGTTGTTTCAAACTTCTTCCATTAAGGGTAACAGAGACTACATGCTTCTGTGACCCTTCAATGAAACATAATTTTTTTCTGAACTCTTCCACAGATGTGTGGTTTGATGCAAACCTGTTTCTGAGCTCTACAGGCAGTTCTTTTGACCTCAGGGCTTGGTTTTTGCTCTGATATGCATGATCAGCTGTTAGACCTTACCATTATGGTGTATGGAGTGTAGATTGATGTGGGAAAAAAAGTAAAAAAAAAAGTTTAAAGCAGTTTAACATAAGGCAGCAACATAACCAACTGTGAAAAAAAAAGAATACTTTTGCAAGGCACTGTATATATAAAATCACTTTTGAAATTTAATTAAAAGCGGACATACAACATTGTGTATAATAGAAAAAAATATATTATGATTTTATCTACAGTTTTTTTTTTTCCAGGACTACCCTGCTCTTTGCATCTCTTGCTATAAATAATAACTGAATTACATATTCCCTTCATTCTTAAGATCTTTCTTTCCCAGCATGCTCTTCACGTTCCCCATAGTGGCTCAGTGATATTGAGATCCAAGGAAGCAGCACAGGATATTAAGAATCAAGGGTATGTAAACATTTGAACATGATACAATGATGAACCAAATTGTTTTGTCTAGTTCAATATTACTTTTTTTTAGGATAAACACAGTATATGTAAAGTTATGAGCACAAATAGCTTGTAAACCAATCGGTGAACAATTATGCATTTATGCAGACATGTTTACCTAGTGCATTCAAGCTATACATATTAGCAGTACATGACAAGTTGCTAACGCTGTGCATTAGCGCTCAGTGTTTTTTTGCTAGTCCCCCTCCATCAGGAAATGCATCAGAGCCGTGTCTGTCTAATCTTGGTACTTCCTTTATACAGTAATATTAGCGGTAAATAAATGAAGTTTGCATTTAATTAATTTAAGGGTGCATAATATTATTTGATTGAAGTGTGTTATGAATTATTACATTGTGAGCTCGATGGGAGTTTGATTGGACAAAACTCTGAATGTGGCTAATGATTCAGTGAGGAGATAAACAGCTGAAATAGCTCCACGTCAAATGAGAGATTAGTATACAAGACCAAATGCACGGGGCACAGAGCACCCTTTGTCTCACCCCCTATCGGAGAGTGTCAAAAGCGTATAAATATTTCAGAATGAGGTGTGCGAAACTCCCCCATCAGGCATCTGCTCTCTGGGTTCTCAGAGGGAGACAGGTGCAGATGCATGAAAGAGGATTTTATTTCTAAAATAGCATTTAGCATTTTCCTTCTTCTGGAGATCCCTGTCTGTGAGAAATTCTCGTGTAATCATACACCATGCTTTCAGAAAACTTTTAAAGTTGATCCTCTGAGACATATGGTGGCTTATCCAACGGAGAGGATAGCAGGAAAGGGGGTGTGAAGAGGGATTTATACATTCAGACAAAGAAAAAAGGCCACAGGACGTAGTTGAATCTGAAGTATGGAAACATGGAAAACAGTTTATCGAGCAAAATGGAGTCCAAAAGTCTGAAAGTGTTTGTATTTTGGCTGTCCTTCTAATTTAATATGAAATGTACATGGATTTCCTAGTATTAGTTTGTTTCCCTTTTATACTTTAATGGCTGCAGGAACTCCACAAGTTTTTGTAAAACCCTTTGTAAAACCATGTTATCCAGCATGTTTTTCTAGGGCTTCAGTGGAGCAGATCACCTCGGGGGGCCACCATGTTGCGATCACATGACCTTCTGAATCGGTGTTATTTTGGGATCTTTGAGATACTATTACAATTTTTGATACAGATAATATAACAATATTTTGATTTATATTTTCTGTTTTTAATTTTAATTTTAGGAAAAGTTTTAGTAATTTTGTCATTTAAAAAAAAAATGTGTCTATAGTTTCTAATCATTTTATTCATTTTTATTTTTAGCTATTTTAGTACATCAAGTAAACTCAGTGAAAATGTTACATTGGTAACTAGTTGAAATAAAACAAGTTTACGAAAATAGTATTTTATTTCAGTAAAAAATGCATCATATGGTGATCTGTTTAGATCCTGTCTCATCTTTTCTTGTTGTGCCAGTCAACATAAAGTTCTGCTCAGTGGCTTGTCTCCTTAACTTAACAAAGCTTAGTGCAACTCGGTTCAAAGATTTAATTGTGTTTTGCAAGGGATGTGCTAGACAGAATGGCAAAGTTACAAGGTCTCTTCCGCTGTTAAGCACCATGAAGAAAACCGCTGCGATATTAAGACTAATATCTTTGACATTGTCTTGTGATGCTTGCATTAAAAGGCCTGTTTATTTTCATCATTAAAAGAATGTGTTGTCTCCTGAACACGCGGGTCGAGCTTGCACTCCCAGTGAGGCTGTGCGTCTTGTTTTTTTTTTTTGTTTGTTTCTTTTTTTTTAGTTTTTCCATTCCAGTCATCAAATGCCGCTCGCAACATAATGAGCTATTGCTACAAATATATCCCAGCGACTTATGACTGGTTTTGTGGTCCAGGGTCACATTTATGGTTTTTGCTATTTATGGTTTTAGTTAACTATAATAACCCTGTTCTGAATACTACTTGAGTTATCTTTTTTTAAATGTATTATTGCTATATGTCGATATTAGATATTAAATTGTGCATGCTCATTTTTTTTTAACATTTAGATTACCTATTTAATGGCCATCAAAAATTAATCTTTAAAAACAATAATAATGTTAAATGTAATCTTCTGAACTTTAAAAAAATTAATTGAGATTCATATGCACATTATAATGTTGTGATGCCTCAGTTCACTTGGAGTATTTAAAATAACAATAGTTTTTTGTCCCCAAACTAGTATTTTAAATATTAACATTTATTATTTATCATTATTTGTTTATCAAAAATAATTGAGCTTTTTACATATTTATTACATATTCAATTATCAGCTTTATATATATATATGTGTGTGTGTGTGTGTATATACCCCAGAGATCACATTCCGTCTCTTTTGAAACAGATGACCATGTTTTCCTTCCTGCGCCCGCCGCTCTCCTCTTCCTTTTTTTCCACACTTGAGTTACAGACAGAGAGAGCAGCTCAACGTGACATTGACTGCTGTGTTGTTGTAATGCCTCTCCAATCTTATTAAAGACCACGACTGCAAAAGACCTCGCTGACTCCACACATTTCCATTAACTATGTTGTTTCAGTATCCTACAAGCCGATTAAGAATTTATTAAAATTAGATTTTAACTCTGCGTCCAGATATCTTATCAGCACCATATGGCTGTATGACGAGCATTGTTGGTAGACAGCATTAATAAACACGGAGCACTGGTCCCTTTTGGAATGGTGCCAATCGCTGGTTTTGTTTCAGGACCCACATTTTACGGTGCTCTTCCAACACAGTTGCCAAGTTGTTTATCGTACAAAAATGTGTATGTCATTATTTGCATGTAACAGTAGTTTCTGCTTTCCCAGCTTAATTTGCAGAAGCCATTTGTAGGTTGATTTCCCTGGGAAATATAAACACTGTGGCACTTACATATAGGGATGCACAATATAGCATAATCATATCAGCATTAGAGATTTTGGTAATGCTTTACAGTTTGTTAACATTAGTTATCCGCATTAGTTAATATGAACTTTTATTAATGTTTATTTTAACATTTACTAATACATTATTAAAATTAATATTATTTCATTTGTTAGAGTTATTGTTTGTATATTATTTAATGGACTTGAGCTAACGTAAACTAACATTGAACATTTGTATTTTTATTAACTATTGTTAATAAAGATTAATAAATGCTGTCACAGATGTATTGCTCACTGTTAATAATGCTGTATTGGTTGGTATATGTTGTCCAGTATTAAAAATGCAAGTATGCATGCTTATTTCTTCTATTTTTACAATTAGGTTACCTTTGTAATCTTTATTTTTTTCTTGACACTTTTCTTGCAATCAATCAATCAATAAATGAATGAATTAATGGATGGATAACTGCGAATTAAGCATGCACAAAATATTGCTACCATATTGGTTATTTACTGATATGAAACTGATATTTTGCTGATTTTTTTTAATCAATATCAGTCGATATTTAAATGTGCATACTAATTTCCCCTGTTTTCTCACATAATCTTTGCTATCATCCAACACTCACTTAAACTTAACCTTTTAGAACCCTTATAATATTTAATAACTCTGTATGTGATCTGTAGCAAATTTAAAAATGATTATCCATTTTCATTTGTACATTACAATGCTGTCATGCCCGAATTCACTTGTAGCATTTAGATGCATTTTAATTGCTCTGTTTGTTTGAGCATCCTAGTCAATGATGAGATATTAGGACTGCCTCTTTGGCTGACCAATGGCAGGCAGGTTATGATGCAAGTGTTATGATTTTTGGAGTTCTGTTTGGTAACTCTAGTGGCACACTTTACCTTTAAAACCAAGCATGGACATTTTGTATTTATTGTGGTGTGGGTAATATTGTTTTATTTTTTATTTTTTTCTATATTGGCATCTGCCTAATTTGGCTACAATGAATTTAGACCAAAATAATGTAGAGTTTGATTGGATGCTTGTTGCCAAACACGAAATATACTGAAAGCATTTTCTCCCCCCTTTAAAGTTAATAAGCCCGTTTATGTTGCTATCAACTATGCACTATTATATGCTTAGTTGCAGTTTATTATTTACATATTATTTACCGTGACCCTATCAGAACGGACTTGCAACCCATTTTTGGGCTGCCATGTACCAGTTGAACCTCTGGTGTAGAGCTTGATTGGATTCACAGCCATTGACGTCAATAACAAAAGGTATGGGAAGTGTTTTATACTCCCTTTTATTAGGTCATGACCAGCTGAGAACCACTGATTTATATTATACTGTAGAAAATGACTGCAGATGCTGTGAATTCTAAATATGTGTGCTAGGATTTTGACTTATGTTTGCATTTAATAATATGCACGTTTTGAGAGCTTAAAATAATTTAATAAAGCATTCTCTGATGCACACATGCGAGGGATTTTGTTTTGATTTGATACTATAATGTGCAGACAAGGCTCCACACTTTCATTTCCTGAGTAAGTGATTAAGGAAGTGACCACCTACCTGTTATTGTGTGTGAGTGGGACAAATAATTGAACAGGGAGAACACATTGTTACACAGGGGGGTTCCCAAACATTAGTGGCAGTATTTAGTGTTTTTATAAGCTTGGTTACTTAAACACCTGTTAAAGGCCCCGCATGCTTAATATGTAAGGAATACTGCAGACTAGTGATATTAATAAAACAACCCAAAGGCTGAAGAGAGCATTAACTCAAGTCAGCAAAGAAGGGATAGAATTATAACAGCTGCCCAGTCGGTTAAACTTCTCTGTCTCCACCTTGTTCTCTCCCTCCCTCTATTCGCCCATCAACTCACAAAGCTGCTCCTTATTTACAGAGCACAGGCAGCTGCCAGCACTTCTAACTTCTGGCTGGAAGACAGGCGTCTGCTTCTAGAGGACATTGCTTGTACATATCTTTATCTAATTAAGGTAAATGCCAGTTGCCTGCCCTTCCACAATATGCCAGTGAGTTTCACAGTCGACCTTAATTATGCTCTAACAGGGATCTGTCTGAGGACAGGTATCGAAACAGAGAGAAATTGGACTTTTTCCTCTGACAGTAGTATTCCAGTAATATGAAGTGGATACCTTGTCGAGTTTGATAAAATGCTTTTTAAAGCACAGTTTTGTCAATTAAGGTTTTTTTTTAATATATTTTAATAAATTGTGCTGTACTGTCTCAGGCAGTAATAATACATTTGAATATGTGATATATTACAAATTAAGGCATAATTATGTTTTTATAAAGCCAGCAGGGTTCATAAAACACATTAACAGGCGTAAAAGAAGTATCTGCATTGAACTAAACTATAACTAACTAAACTATAACTACAACTAAATTGTTTTTATTTATTTATTTAATTATTTTTTTTGTATCGTAAAGAAATAAAGAAATTTATGTAAATGTATTTTTACCTAATTTTTTACAAATTTCTTTCTTTCTTTTTTTTAAAGTATGTGTGTGTGTGTGTGTATTTAATTTAATTTGTAAAAAATGCGTACAGTATCCATTTAACAT
>NW_015647095.1:1262687-1273753 GCF_001515625.1 Sinocyclocheilus rhinocerous
ATATATAATTTTTTTTTTTTTACACATTATGACCCATATGATGCTTAAACCCTCATCTTAATTTGTGGTCAAAATTAAACCATTTGATCTCAACTCTGTTTATTTTGTCTGTGTGGATGGTGACAGAGCAACAAACGGCCTGAGATTTGCTTGCAACGTTCATATCTGTCACTCCCATTTAAGTTGCAACAAACACCTAATATTTTAAGCTTAGTGTCTTCTTTTGGTGTATTATTCATGCAATGTGATTGAGAGGAGACAACGTGTTAAAGCTCATTATGTTAGAGGTGATTATAGCCACCGAATCCAGTGTCAAGGCTTTCTGCTTGCGTAGGGCAAAGGTGTCCTCACATTAAAAATGCTTACATGTCAGCAGGGCCATATGGACAGTGCTTTATCACTTTGTCAATGCAGACGTTAGGAGTGATATTCATCAGTTTGTCAATTTCTATTGTTCTTGTCTGTTTGTGCAATTGTTTGCGTAGTTTGGTTTGCATGGAATGTACTAAAAGTATTCTCTTTGTTCCAATTATTCATACACCCATTCCAGTTAGGCAGCAACAGACACCTAACAGAAACACATTTTACCTGCCCTTTTTGATGACAAAATATTCTTGTTTATGTCATGCTAAAAATGTTGCTGCTGGAAGTTCCCGTTTGCATACCTGTGTTGTTTTCCGCCTTCTAATGCCGATGACCGGTGACTTGAAAGAAAAATTTAACCAAATATGTGGACAGAAGGAAACTAATTGCTTTAAGTGGTTCCACCTAGCAGTGTGGCTCTTCTAACCTTGTCCTACATTGCGATTAGCTTTTAATGTTTCATAATTAGTGATGGCACTAGAGAAGAAGTCAGAAGGCTAAGGGTTTGTTGGATCTGCCCTTGAAAGCCGCTCTAATGAATCAATGGATGGCAATAATTGTACTAGTCATTACTGAATCAAGTGATCTGCAGAATAATGTATTGATTTTTGCTCTTTCTTACTACATAATTATTCTGTATCCCAGTAGTGCACCATCAGGGGAATCGACTGAAGGGCAAGCAGAATCTGTTCTGAATTTTGGAACCATCTCATTCGCTTTTAAAATAGAGAAATTAAATTTTTTTTTAAAGAAAGCTTCACATTAAATTGCAAAGCGACTAATAATATGAAGCTTTATCAATCACAAGGCTATACTGTGTGTGCCCCATTTTTCTGCATGTCCCTTTCATAGTTCTTGCATTACCTCAGAGAAGTTCTTTTGTGTAACATGATGTTCAAACCAACCATTTAAAAGTGATGAACCCAACAGTCTGAACCGCAGAACATGAGCTTTACCTCTGAACATTGTGGGCTTGTGGGGCTATTTCATCATTAAATATGTACCGTTTGTAACAGTATCCCACAGGCAATAATAGGATGGGGATTTGAACTATGAACATGTCTTTCAATATTTATCAAGCGGCAGATATGAAATATAATTTTATTCCACTTTAATAGCTAAAAACGTGAAAGGTTATCCTTATATTGTCATTAAATCATTTTTAAAAGTAAAGCCACTTCTAAAAAAATGCTGGACAATGTTGATAAAATAATTGGTATTATTTTATTATTGTGCTGATATTTATTTCTTAAAACTCACAATTATTTCAAGGATGCAATGTTAATGCAATATATATATATATATATATATAGTGTATAGTAAGTGTAATAAAGTATAACATTGAAACAATGAATTAAAAGGACTGAAAGTATTTTTTACATATATATTATTGATGTTGATTGAAGTTGCAAAATGTTTGCAAAAGTTGGTTTTGCAAGATCTCAGAGCATTACCTTGCTAGTTGACTATACTATTGATTACCCCTTATTCTTTTTTTATGTCGAGCAGGGCACATCACAAAACTGCTAATTAGCAATAATCTGTTTGTCAATAATTCACAAGAGTGCAGAATTTAGATAAGGAGAAGTTCAGGTTTGAAATACATTATCACAGCTCTTTTTGTCCCTTGAGTTTATTTTGTGTTATGACCTTCATGGTTCTCTATTATGCAAAAAATAGTTTTGATAAAAATGAAAAAATGATAATAAAGTCGTCATATTTTGTAAAATGTCTCCATATGTTAAAAATATATATCTTATTAAAAAAAATTATTTAATCAGCGAAAATTCCACTTGATTTTTTTTTTTGTAAAACAGTTATATATGCACTGAAATGGCTTACATATAGTACAACAGAGGAACGCTTATTTTTAAGGCGGAAGAAATTTTAAGCAAGTGTCAATAGAATTGTGAATCCAGAAGGTGACCACAAAACACCCCAACAATGTCATATGAATGAACAGAATAAAATGTCCCATATCATTTACTGCAGTGCAGCTCAAATCAATACCACAGTTCAATTAACCTGACAGGGCGGATATGTAGAATCCGTTCCGTGTTTTCCAGCTCACTTACTGTGCTAACTGAGATATTCAATTAAGGATTCCACTTCCCACTCTGAAGCGGCTCTCCAGGGCAGATCTTCCGAGCGACTCACCCTATGTTAGAAATAGGAAAATCCAATAATAACAACACTAGAAAAAAAATAAAAAAATAAGGCAACTTTGATCACGCATGCTCCCTTGTCATCCACCTTATACACAACATTTGCTCTAAGTTGGAAAGTCGCGGAAAAGCCAGGAAGTAACGTTACAGGTAAGACTGTTGTTTTTGGATGAGCTACAGATCTCACTTCTCAGTTCTAACTATTTGTTTGTGAGTTTAAGACGACCAGGTGTTTACGATGCAATAGATCGCTTGCGTTTAATCCAACGCTTGCGTTTCTAATAAAAAGCTCATGTTTTGAATAGAACGCGTCAGTTAGTGCAGAACGTGAGAACTGAAACTCTGCGCACCTACAATCACCTATTACATGCGGGACAGACGCGGACCGGTTCAGGGAACTCATGCGTTGTTTTCTACGTGTCTAAAAGTAGTTCATAACTTTCTGATCGCTTCCGATAACCCGTGACTTGCTTGTCCTTATCTGCCCCGCTCGGTATACAGTTATTAATGCTTAAAACGCCGAGATGTGACGCCTGTATCTCTCGCGTCTTTAACACGTACTGTATATGGATTTTTTTCTTTGATGTCATTCTAGGTAATGTAAATATTCGTGTAAAATGAAAGAGAGATTGACTTTGGAGCTTTTATGAAAGCTTTAAATACCCATAACGTGATCGGGCACTAACAGGTGTAAGCCACGAGAGTTCAAAGTGAAAGCACTAGGCTAGTGAAGTATGTACTGAGTGTGTGTGTGTGTGTGTAATAATACTGTATGATGTATACATATATATAATAACTGAATGGCTGCAACTGACTTGTATAGGAATTTAGTTTTTTGTGGCACCTCAATTTTTTGTGATATGTTTGTGTTATGTAAATATATAATAAAGTAATAAATAATGCCAGTACTTTATGACAGGGTTTATCATAGATATATATACATATACAGTATATATACATATCTATGGGGTTTATAGTCCATTTTTTTTGTTTATATTACTGTTGCTATGGTTTCCTGCACACACAAACGCAATTTTTGTATTTAGCTCACTCTTAAAACTTTTTTTTTGTTTTTGTTAATGAAACTTTTAAACAATTAGTTGAAACTTTTATTATTAAATATTTATTATTAATATTTATAACAATAACACCTTTTAGACCCCGCAGCATTTTGTTTTGTAGTTGCATCACAGAATGACACGCTTGTCACATCACTGTATTTATTTATTTTTTTTACATTTAAATCTAGATTTTTTTATATTGAATATTTAATATAAATTTTGCAGAATAATAATAAGTGATTATAATAGTCCCATGCTCTCAACCATAAATGAATGGTTAGATATTATTTTTATTCTGAGCATTTTATGAATCGACTCATTAGAGGACAACAGCAAGGTAGTCACTTGTTTTCTGCTTTGATTGTTAATTCAGTTTATCTCTAACATAGGGCAAAACCTTACATTATACTGTTCATGTTACACATAATGCTTAAATTGCTATGACAATACCAATATATCCACAAAATAATTGTGCATTAAGTATATAATTAGTATTACTCGGCTTTTTGCAGTTTCAAGAAGACTAATGTGTTATTTCTCCTATACATTTAAGAAACACACTATATAATTATACAATATTTTAAAATGATATTATAGCATTTTCCCTTTTCCTTTTGGATTTATTGACTGTAATAATACTAAGTATTTACTACAGCTTGCGCTGTCTAACTTTTTTTAAATTTTTTTTTAGTGGCATTAGTTTGTAAGGTGTTTTTCATTCTATTATGTTTGTTTGTGCTCTATTTGCTTTGTTGTGTCTGAAAGCAATAGCGTGTAAAAAGATCACTGCCACTTTAAACCCCAGAGTTCGCATATTCTCGCTGGATCTTTCTGCTTTGCTAATTATTGTGTTGTTTTCTGAGCAAATATGTCATATCCATGGCGACCAGGCAGGTTTATTGTTTTTCTCATGCAATGGTTCACATAAGTAATTAATTACTCTCTTTTCTTTCTCCCTCCCTGTCTCCAGTAAGCCAATCAGTTGAGGGGAAGCATCTCGTGTTTAAAATGCCTGTGATATCCAAGAGAAGGTAAACAGAAACCTTGATGTTTAGAATGCAAGTGTTTTTGTGCCCTGAGCGTTTCGTGTGTGATGTGTGCCCACTCTCTGTGTGTTTGCATGTCATACATTATGGTTTTGGCATCGTTATGAAAAATTATACATATTTAATAAGTAATTAATGTGTGAGGACGGCCTTTTTTGTGCGTCTGGGTCTCATTCGAATGACAAGGCTCTGTGTCTGATGGTTACAATAATGAATGAATTCAGTGTATTATAAAAAGCTTAAGAAGTCAAATTATTAAAGCTTTTTGAAAAGCACTGAATACATTCGAAATCTTCACAGGTTGCTTGTAATTGGTTATTAATGTGGAAATTGTCAGGGACAAGCTTTGCTTGGGACCCCGTCCCACAGTGTTGATCTACAACGTGTCTGTGGAATGTAGTGGCATGTGGCTCGTGCCCGGAGACGTGCTTCCATCTGGACAGCCGTCCAGCTCCAACTGTCAGAGCAGTTTTACAGGTGTTGATCAGTCTCAGGATCCATCTGCCTTGAATATTCTCTTCCTCACTTCTTCATCTCCATCTCTGCTGTTTGTACTTTAACTTTTGACCACTGATAAGTTGTGCTGGAGTGTATGCTGTAAATGGTGATTGTACATTATGCATGTAAGTAGTAGAGAGAGCATTTTAGTGTAGTTTTTGTGATGTCTTCAAAGGTATAGTTCAACCAGAAATGAAAATTTACTCAGCCTTAGGCCATCCAAGATGTAGATTAGTTTGTTTCTTTGTCAGAACAGATGTAAATTAGTAGAGAAATTTAGATCCTCTGCAGTGAATGGGTGCCGTCAGAATGAGAGTCCAAACAGCTGATAAAAACATCACAATAATCCACATGTAATCCACAGGACTCCAGTCCATCAGTTAACATATTGTGAGCGAAAAGCTGCATGTTTGTAATAAATTCATCATTAAGATGTTTAACTTTAAACATCACTTCTGGCCAAAATACGAGTCCATAATCCATAATAACACTTCCTCCAGTGAAAAATTCCATCCCCTGTTGCCCTTTCACATCTAAATCCACCAACGTATTTGTTTAGCATGGTTTTGGTCTGTGCATATTTCTCTCCTGATTTAGACACAACTTTTTCACTGTTGAAAGCAATATTATGGATAGAGGACTTGTATTTTGAAATGAAAAATGTCTTGATGGATTTGTTTCCAGCAGCTTTTCACATCACAAGACCTTAATTGATGGACTGAAGTTGGGTGGAATTAGTTTTTTTTTTTGTCAGTTGTTTGGACTCTCATTCTGATGGCACCCATTCACTGCTAGGCAAGTGATGTAATGCTAAATTTCTCCAAATCTATTCAGATGAAGAAACAAACTCATCTACATCTTGGATGGCCTGAGTGTGAGTAAATTTTCAGCAAATTAAATTTTTTTTTAAAACTATTCCTTTAACTTGCTTCAGTCAACATCAAAGATATATTTGAGGTTTTGCTGATTTACTGCAAGTGTCAAGGAGCTGGTGCTACCTGAGACCTGTTTTCTTTGTCTCTCTGACCTTGGCTTTGAACCCGTAACCCTTGTGTTAAAATGTACATTCATGATTCTGCGCTATGCTTGACAGCTCTCGAGATGTAATGCAATTGCTTTTTTACACCACCACTTTGTAAATTGCTCGCTGTAATGATTTGGTATCTGTATTCACACTATTGTGATCCTTGTAAAAATTTCCGTTCTCAACACGCAGGCGTGCGTAGGCCACATGTTTGTTTAATAGTCATTATTATTTTTGTTTTAGTGCACTGGAAATGTCCTCTTTGCATGCTTGATCAACCAGTAGGGAAATCTAATATAATTGAGGTTCAAGGTGAATTGCATCCTGAGCATTTCCCCTTGACAGAAAGAACATGCATATACTTGAGCAAAAATAAACAAATCACACTGACAACAGTAATATAGGCTTGATTTTGAAGGCATGGAATAAGTATCGATTTAAACCTTCACTTCATAGATGAAAATGGCCTTTTTGGTAATTTGTCCTGGGTCCTTTCAATGCAGGAGGACGCGAGCGAGAGAAACGGTTGGGGGGTGGGGGTGAGTAAGAGAGAGAGAGAGCTAACAAGACAGAGAAAGGGACATGCTGCCCCTTTCCGAGCTCATTATCATTCTTAATAAGTCTTAAGGAAAGAAGCAGCAGTGAGTATAAATGCAAGGTAATCCTAACACTGGCCAAGGTTACTGGGGACAAAGGCACATGCACACCCCTCCCTGCTGGTTGCACTGGGACACAGAATGAGCCGTACCCCCAGCAGCACTTCCAGAGCCCTCCTAGATGCTAGAAGTGTATGAACTGATGCTTTCTTCACTCTAAAAATGTTTTGTCTGGTAACTTGGGCTTTAGCTGTGAACCTATAAATTAACTCGTAATAAAAAATATTTATAAAAAAGGTATTATGTAAAATATATTATATTATATTACATTACATTACATTACATTATATCAAATGTTAATTACACTGAATCAACCTGACTACATTAGGTGAAATAATGTTTTTAAACTGTAGGTGCAACAGAATTTTTTTGTCAAATTTTATTTTAATTAAAATTTCATTGAATTGAGTTTGATAATATTGCAGTTGGGGTCAGAAATATATGAGGATTATTGTAGATAATTATTCTAATGTAATTGATTAAATTAAGGCATTTTACATTAAAGTATGGCACATACAGTGTTTTTGTTTAGTTGGCTTCATGAATGTAAAAAAAACTAAAAATCTATTTCGGTGGGAAAATATTGGTACTATATTTTTAAAAGATGTATATATTCTAGCTAATTAAATTAAGACATTTTACATTAAAGGATGGCACTTACAGTGTTTTTATTTGGTTTTAAAAATAGCTTCATGAATGTAAAAAAAACTCTTATAATCTGTTCCGGGGGAAAATATTGCAACTTTGTAAAAAAGGTCATTTCTGACTAATACAGTCCAACATATAAGGGTTACTCCTTACTGAAAAAAACAACAACTAAAATAAAATAAATAAAACACCTTCCAAACCATAAATATGCACCTTTAGATTAAAAATAATTTGGATCATGTTGAATTTTTTTTTTTATTGTGCATAAGAGCAGTTTCTGCACACATTTGTTAATACTGCACAGGCACATGCACACCCCTCCCTGCTGGTTGCACTGGGACACAGAATGAGCCGTACCCCCAGCAGCACTTCCAGAGCCCTCCTAGATGCTAGAAGTGTATGAACTGATGCTTTCTTCACTCTAAAAATGTTTTGTCTGGTAACTTGGGCTTTAGCTGTGAACCTATAAATTAACTCGTAATAAAAAATATTTATAAAAAAGGTATTATGTAAAATATATTATATTATATTACATTACATTACATTACATTATATCAAATGTTAATTACACTGAATCAACCTGACTACATTAGGTGAAATAATGTTTTTAAACTGTAGGTGCAACAGAATTTTTTTGTCAAATTTTATTTTAATTAAAATTTCATTGAATTGAGTTTGATAATATTGCAGTTGGGGTCAGAAATATATGAGGATTATTGTAGATAATTATTCTAATGTAATTGATTAAATTAAGGCATTTTACATTAAAGTATGGCACATACAGTGTTTTTGTTTAGTTGGCTTCATGAATGTAAAAAAAACTAAAAATCTATTTCGGTGGGAAAATATTGGTACTATATTTTTAAAAGATGTATATATTCTAGCTAATTAAATTAAGACATTTTACATTAAAGGATGGCACTTACAGTGTTTTTATTTGGTTTTAAAAATAGCTTCATGAATGTAAAAAAACTCTTATAATCTGTTCCGGGGGAAAATATTGCAACTTTGTAAAAAAGGTCATTTCTGACTAATACAGTCCAACATATAAGGGTTACTCCTTACTGAAAAAAACAACAACTAAAATAAAATAAATAAAACACCTTCCAAACCATAAATATGCACCTTTAGATTAAAAATAATTTGGATCATGTTGAATTTTTTTTTTTATTGTGCATAAGAGCAGTTTCTGCACACATTTGTTAATACTGCACTCTACAGTATTAAACCAGTACTTATGTTTGCAGTGTGTACTTGTTTGCTGTCAGGTATTTATTACAGTTCTGAGAGGATTACATGATTGCATGGACAAAGCTGTGTTTAGCTTACTGGTGAGTTTAGTGCATCATCTGCCTGTCTTGTTTTGAATGCTCCAGGTTTGGAAGTCTCGCTGATCTATTTGTAGACCCTTAAGATATTATACTCATCATGCGATGCTTAAATATTATAATGAATATCAGTCTAAAGCAGATAAAAGCTCAGTGTGAATATGCAGCAGCTAAATGAACAAACGCAACACAGTCAGATCTGTTAAGCAGATCTGTTGGCCTTTGTCTGTTTCACAGTTGCGTTTTCTCAGTTTCCCTCTGTCACCTAAAGATGATTTACCCCCAAACAGATGTTCTGAGTCTCACCGTTTGTTCTATTTTCTGCCCTTTCAAAGGTTATGAATGAAATGCAGCCCTTGGCCCCATAATTGCCCGTGTTTGTGCCACTGTTATTTTCTGGCAGAGAGATGGAAAATGCTGAACCTCTGGGAGCGCTGGTTGGCGATACGGTATCGGTCCAGTCCTGCAGGAGCTTCTTTCCTGTTCCAGCGCTCCCTGTAGTCTCAACCCCTCCCCGGTCCTGGTTGGGGTTTGTATGGCAACCTGCTCTCATCGCCCCATGGGGCAGCCTGGGAGGCAGAGAGCCATCGCCATGGTGATCCGAGCACAGAACCTCCGCAAAGCAGTCCATTGTGACTGGTGCGCGTTGAGGTGAGAGGAACAAAATGTCACAGCAACAGGTTTTTTCTTTTTGTTGTTTTTGCCTTTAATGCCCGTAGGGGTTTGTTTAGCCTTTGATTCATCTGTGCTGCCGTCTGCTAAACGAGTTGTTTGTGATATCTGTTAATTGCCTCTTTTAAGTCATCCGTTTTGGTGCACGGTAGAAGGCAACGGGAGGAAGTGAAAACAAATGAAAACTGAGTTTGCGTTCAACAATCTAGAGGGATGAGAGAAGCATATCATCAAAGATGGTTATTACCCCGTTACGATCACTTTGTTTTATTGTATGTGAATTCTTTTTTTTTTTTTGTCTTTTAAAATGACTCGGTCAATAAAAATGTCTTCAGGAGTATTAGTCAAGTATGAATCTTAGCTCATAATTGAATTCCCAGTGCTCACAGGCCAAACTTCGAGTGAGATTCTAGCAAAACTGCAGGTTGATTAATTTTACTTGAACTCCCCACTTTAATCTTCTTCTGAATGGATGTTAAAAAAAGTCTTCTTTTTGCACTGAGCACATGAGATCGGTTGTTCTCCACTAGGGGCAGTAAGAACAAATTAAATCCTGCTAGGCTGATGCTGAGAGCCCCTCGCAGAACAGCAAAGTCTTTCAATTACTGAAGAGAAAAAAAGCTCAAACTTATTTCGTAAAACCTGAAGTACCGCTGAGATTCACCTCAAGCTGAACTGATCTGAGACTTATGCAAAGTACCACTTAAATCTCTTATATTTAAAGGGATAGTCCACCCAAAAATGAAACTTTACACATTATTTACATGTTATTAAGAGTGAGTATGTGGGGGTGAGTAAATTATGACTGAATTAAAATTTTTGGGTGAACTACCTTTGGTACTGAGTTTTGCAGAGCTGTCGCATACTGCACTGGTGGTCATGGCTCACTTTGTGAATCAAGGAAAAAGAAAACATGCTGTGTAACCTATACAGAAATATTTTGTAGTATTGTATGCAAGTAATTAAAAAATCTTGGCACTTACGGAAGTTTCTTGTTTTAGCAAAAATGTAACAAAAAGTATGCAGATATAGCAGATAAAAAAAAAAACAATCAGGGTGGAAAATAACAAACAAGGAAGAAAATTTGGCACAAGATATATATATAATTATATACACCATGCTATAAATATTTTGCTACTTTTGTTTGGAGTTGTGGTGTGCAATCTTTTTCTTCCTTCTTTAAATGCAAACATAACATTTTTTTTTTATTAAAGCAAGCAAAATAGCAATTTATAACAGTTTATTTTTAAAAAGTGCTGGATATTTTTCTATTTTTTTTCCATTTCCTTTTTTCCCCAGAAAGATATGATAGTGAGTAAATAATGTCATATTTATTATTATTATTATTATTATTATTATTATTATTATTAGTAGTAGTAGTAGTAGTAGTAGTAGTAGTAATAATAATAATTATTATTATTATCAGGGGCGTTTCCTCCGAGGAGGCAAGGGAGGCAGTGTCTCCTCAAAAAGTTGGATGAGAAAATAATCTATATTACAAAAATAAAACAGCGCAAATATGACTAAATATGATATTAAAAGTCTAAAAGTCACTCGTTTTTATAAAGTAACACTGTCCAACAGCGACACCCGCAGGTAAAGTTA
>NW_015647095.1:1273894-1291341 GCF_001515625.1 Sinocyclocheilus rhinocerous
ATATAATCTCTTTATTTATTTTTTATAATTATTATTTGTCTTTTTTTTTGTAATGAAAATCAACTCGATTCTAGAAATCTGAGGGGGTACATGCTCCAAGCGCTTCTGCATAGTTGTTAAAGAGGATGTTTCTTCATCTTCCTCTGTGGTGTTGTTTATCATGTGCTGTTGGGGCTTTTAGTTTATGTTAATTGATGCACGTGCAGTAGCAGACATACGGTGCGGTGTGACAGGCGGGGCGGGAAGGCCGCGGCCAAGGGACAGGTCAGAAAAAGGGGCTGCAATCAGCGCATCTGAGCGGGAGGAAGGCGCCTGTTTCTCCTCCTGTAACCTCGAGGAGGATGTGGGTTGCATTCTGTGACAGGTTCAGTGTTGAGTCTGGCCTCTGGGGTGGGAAGGGACCGCTGCTCTCATGAGGTACGGAGGAGCTCAAACACCCAGCACAAAGTCTACCGCCCCTCTGACCTGTGTTGCACTGAGCCAAAGACTTACTTAACTATCTGTTCTTCTCTGGTCTTCATAATTTTCTCTTGTTGGTTTCATATGTTAGAAACTAAATTGACACATTAAAAAAAAGAATATAAGAAATGCGCACACGACAAAAGTTGTGATAAATATGATATCTGAAATAAAAATTTAGATAAAAATCAGTGGTGGAAAAGAAATGTAGATGTAATTGTAGAAATGTATGATTAGCGATCATTTTGTGTGATGCTAAAAATCAGGCTTTGAAATCACAGGAATAAATTACATTTTTAAAATATATTCAAATAGAAAGTTATTTTAAATAATAAAAATATTTCAAAATGTTACTTTTTTTTTTCTGTACTTTGGATCGAATAAATGCAGGCTTGGTGAGCAGAAGAGACTTCTTTAAAAAACATTAAAAATCTTACTGTTCAAAAACTTTTGATTGGTAGTGTAGATATTATTTAGTATTTATTATCAATACATATAACTTAAGTGTATTTCTTAATTTTTTAAGCGCCAATGATTTTGAAGCTGCTTTTTTCTCAAAAGAGAAAATGGATTGTCAGCACTGACGTCTCTGTTTTTACTCTCACCTTCAGCAAATGGATACTTGGCCTCTTATGTTACGGAACAACCTTATTGACCGCTTATTTGTCCTCTCCCTTTTCTTCCTTGACAGAGACCTCAGCGGTTGCCGTCTCAATCAGCTCGTGTGGTAATTCCACTTAGCTGTCTGAGTAAATACATTTTTTAGCTTTTATTAGTACGCGGCATCACCAGAAGGAATTCCTCCCTTCTCCTATAGCCACTCCAGTAATTAGCAAATTGATTAGGAGAACTTCAGCACACCTCCTCGGTTCTTATCTCCTCATTCTAGGACAGTATTGCAGTGTCATGGGACGGTGTAAATATTTTAAGGGGAAACCCTCAGCGAATCTCCTTAATGGCTGTGGGGCTCTGCAGCTGTCTCCTGTTGAAGATCCCAGCAAATTTTCTAAACTGTGATTAAAGAAAAGTTTTGTATTATTTAAACATGCCGCGTCCTGTGGGTTTGCGGTGCCACCGAGGTTCTCCCTGAGCTGTCGTGTGTGTTTTTTCCTCCTACTTTCTCTCCTCCGCTCCCTTCAGATCGATTAGTTTTGATTCACAGGAGCAAAGGAGCTTTGAACGTAGTGGTCATTCTGGGATGCATTTTGTAAAATGTGACAAAGACCTCTCTTTTATGTACGAATCCTAATTAAATTTTTACCCCATCCCTACGCTGCAGACTTGGTAGCAATTTAGCAGCTAATCACATTGAATTTTAAATGGGACTGTTTAAAGATGGCTTTAGATGCTCTCAGGATGGCACACTAGTGCAAATTAAGTCAGAATAGCATGCTGTTTGGAGAGAGGAACAATAAAGCGAAATCCACATCGCATTTGTCTTATGCACTTACGTCAACAGACATCTTACAATATTTGCTTTTCTCTTTTAATTAGTTGAAAGGAACACAGGTAAACAATCAGCTGTTTTTCTTCGTAAATGGAGACAGGAAAACTGCTTTTCTTTTAATTATTCTGCCTGTTACGTTATTCCGTCTTGTCCTTGCGATTTATGTAATTGAGGGAAAATGCGCAATCTAACAAACACCGAGGCTGCTTGATTGGTAAAAGGATTTGGCACCCTAGAAACGATTCATCACTTCTAATTTGAGAGTAAAGCCTTCGTGAAACGGCAAACTCTACTGGAAAAGCTTGTCAACAAATGTGCTTGTGCATAAAAAAAATCAGCGAAGAAGCTGTCCTCACACATTTAGTATACATCATTAAGTTCCTTGTAGCCAATCATATTGCCCATTCACCCAGCATTCCAGAACATATTAGTGACATCTCGTTAGCAGAAAACAGATAACTGAGGGAAAAATTACCAAGCGGGCTTCAATTGTTTTTTTTTGTTTGTTTGTTTTTTTCTAGTGGAATGACTGGAAAGAGCAATTCTCATGAAATGGGATTTCTGTGCCGGTCTTTCGCTCTATTACATTTTGTTCAAAAGAAGCTTTTTTTCCCCCCTTTATTAAATGTTTGTCATTTGTCTTTCCTTATTTAACTAATTTATTTTTCACATCATCATTTTTACAACTGGATGAAAGCAAAGAGCAAACAATGAATCCTTTTATTTAGTACAATGAAGGTATTTTTCCTAGTATAATGCACTTTATGTCTGAAACAAGATGGCTAGATTTGTTTGATCGATTTGTTTCTTAACAGTCATATTACTCTTGCATCGTTGATGTGGTTTATGTAAAACCTTTAATTTCAGTAGTATTACAAGGTGTTATATGCATAAAATTGTGTAGTTTGCATTAACTTGCACAGTGCATTATTGTTTCCAGAGGAAACTTTTTTTATTGCTTAGACATTGCTTTATCAGAGTTTAGGGGACTAAATGGAGTTCTGTGTGAGTATCAGTGTCAAATTATGCTGCTTAGGAGAAATAAAAATAGATATAAATGGGACAATGAGAGTACTGAGCTGTAAAATGAAAGTGGACAGCACAGTTCTGATAATCATGCAGAACTTGTGAGAAATGTTTGAGTAATACTAAATTCTCTGACTTTTAAAAGCAAATCTTGGCAAATCCGAGCAGAATTTGGGACGTTGGGGAGATATTTTCTAAAACTCTGAAGGAGACACATGTAAGTTTACTGTAATCTTTATGTTGGGGGGGTCTTTGTTTTCTCTCCATTTCATCTCATTATCACTAGTAGAAACAATTGAGGAGAAAAAATGATTCACTATCACTAGGAGAAACAATTATTAAAGAGATCTAATTTATTATGTTTGTGTTTAAAAAACACACAAAAAATGTGACCTGTATGATATATTTTTGAAAATCGGTCATAACTTGTAACTTTCAAGGCTCCATTTGCTCTCCATGCTAGGAGAAACAATTGAGATATTAAACAGATCAGGATATTTTGGAAACTGACCCAATCTAGTGTAATAAACGGCAATTCAGCTTCAAACGAAAAACCTGCGCTATACCTACAGTACAAGTTGGGGGAAAAAACAAGTCCTAGCAGTTAAAACTTTCTCATAGTATCGAAAAGACGTCACTTTGACAATGTCAGCTACTGTTTGACTCTGCTGTGGGATCATTATGGGAAAATGTAAAAAAAAGAATGTACAAACACATTTTTGCTGTTTATTTTTGCAACCACACCCTGACATTCTGTACTATTTAACTTGGGTGGAGAGGAATATGGGTGGGGAAGTGAATTTTGTCAACATAAAAAGCTCTTCAACTGTTGTTAAATAAATAGATAAGGCAGAAAAGTAGATTGCCGATTGCCTGTTGATTGTTAGCTTTAGAACGACCCATTAGCTTCATGATACAGAAGATGAGTGCAAGTTTTATTGGGGTTTAAACGTCAGAAGCAGCCTCTGCTGTCACTCTCTTCTAAATCCACATTCCAAACACTCCATGGGTCATCTTGCTCTTTAGCTGATCTATTTTGGGTCTTGTGATAGTGCTATACTGTATGTATGGACACAGACAGGAAAGACACGTGTTTGGCCGTGCTCGAAAATGTGTAGTTCCGTTTCAGCCGGCTGCACCTCCCACTATCCCTGAGAATTCATTGGTTGCTTTTTGGACTCTATGTCAGTGGCGTAGTTCACCTTTATTTGTAGTCGGTTTTCTTACCTCACAGTTCTGAACGTTTTGTTTAAAGGGCTGTTAAAAAAAGTTGATGTCCTGAGTAGCAGCATCAACAACTTCAACCACATAACATCGATTTGCAAATATTGTTTCAAGGCTTATAGTGCAATGTAAATTAATGAATTGATCAAGATGATGACTGATCCAAAGTGATAACGTAAAGACACACCCCACGTTAAACATCCTGTCAACCAGAGCTCACTGACTCAAGTTCAGATCCACACGACATCTTGTTTGTTCACAACAGTTTGATAACTGATGATACTGTCACACAATACTTGTTATTTGCACATTTGACCAATTTGCATCAACTTGAATCATTCTCAGAAGAATTTCAATATTTACTCACCTGTATGTAATGCCAAACCTGTATGACTCAAAATGAGATGTTTTGCAGAATGTTCAAGCTGCTCTTTTTCATACAGTAAAAGTGAACTTTAGATATTTAGAGCTTAATGACTTAAATTTCAGTTTTTTTCAGGAGACTCAGAATATAGTGAATGAGTTGTGTGGACTAGTTTTATTATTTATTATGCTTTTTGGCAGCCCTGGTCACCATCCACTTTTATTTTATGGAGGATAACCATGTGAACATTCGTCAAACTTCTCCTGAAAGTCATACAGGTTTTGAACGACATGAGAGTGAGTAAATGATGAAAGAAAGTCATTTTTGTGTGAACTATCCTTTTAAGTACCTCATCTTAAATGAGTTTTGCGTTTCAGTCTGTAGACCACAAATTATGGTATTTAAAAGAAAATTTCCATCTGGTCATGCGAATGGTTTTTCACCCTCTAAAACAATACAAAAGAATTGTTCGAAAGGCGGTAGACTTTATCGTTTTTAATAAAAAACCCTGACTTTGTGAAAGTTTAATTAATAAGGGGCTTAAATCTGTGGGAAGAGGAGGGAATAGGGTCTTTAAGGGGTACTTATTTTTCCATCTGGGCTATCCTCCAAAAAAACTAGTCAATTAGTCTCTTAAGCTGCAGAGACAAAAACGTTATTAGTTCTAGCAAAAAGAATAATGGGTTTAGAAGGTTTTGCTTGAGAGGCAGGCAAAACCCCAAGCTGAATCCTGGGTATTCAGATTTTTTCATTTTCACATAATCGTGAAATACCAAGCAGATTATTATGCATGCAAGTGTGGTTTTTTCTCTCTAATAAAAGGCAGTTGGGAAGAAGGCCTGTCATGGTTAACAGATATAAAATAAAAGTTCCATAATGGGTGCTCAAGTAATCATTCAGTCGGATACCTTCGCAATATGCCGGCTTTGAAGTTTATGGATTTTTGCTTTGAGAAACACAGAATAACTCCCAAGTAACTCCTTAACTGCCACGCAGGATTGAATACGGTCTGACCATTGTCTGTAAATGTTTGTGCAACCTTTTGTTTACTTTGTTGGTTAGCTGCCAGTCTATTTAAGGTTTGGGAATCCTTCTGAGATGGGATATTATTGAAGTCTAATTCCAAAATAATTGTCTTCCCTGCACGATAGCTACATAAATCAACCACACCCTTACATGTACTTTCAGGATATTTACCTTCTCGCCATCAGCTGCCATTTACCTTCTCGCCATCAGCTGTCCCTTATGCCAGGCACCAGGTAATCCTATTGGCATGGTTCCTCACCTGCAAAGTCTGGAAAGCTGGGGAAAAACTGCTTTTTATATTCTGCACCTGATTTGAGGTCTTTACCATGATATATTTCAGCAGATTTTAGCAAATAGTCTCAGCCTAGGGCTACGTTGGGAATTAAATACGTTTAACCTTCAGCTTGGCTGTGGGAGCCTTAAATGATAAAAAGGTAACCGGAGATCAGTGCTCTGCAGAGACGGCAACCACCTTGCCTTTGAGACGCTTGAGTGATATTTCTCTTGCCTAGGGTGACGGTATAGATTAGAGAAGGATTGCGTAACAACGTCAGCGTCTTTGGTGCCCAAAACGTGTCCGGCTTTCGTGCCATGGGCTTTGTTTTTCTCTCAGGAGCATAGAGAGAGGCGATTGGCTACATAGGATCATCAAAGAAATTAATTGTTTCCCCTCCATGGTAAGAAGGTGCTACTCTTCCAAATCGAGTGCCTGCACTTGGTTATTACACTTTAATGGCTTGCTCGCCAAACTAACCATATATTACGGCGTGTGCAGACTCAGATCAGAGAAGATGAATAGGCTATTAATTAGAGTTGCGCAGAGAGGGCACAGGGGAGAGACTACTCATAGCCCTGCAATCAGTGTCAACGGGGCCCTTCTCTCTATGCGCTAGCCAGGCCATTGCCAGGTCAAACGACTTGATATCAGAATCTCAGAGCACAAGCCAACAAGGCCAGACGGCCAGAGTAGGTACGCCAGGCAGCTTTAAATCGATAATGCAGCGCAGAGCTTAGTCAATAGCTTTCCCTGACGTTAAAGTTGAAAATTATGGATTAAATATTTGACAAGATTTGCGGCGGAAACGATTGTTTGGCTCGCTCGTCTCAGAATTAGCTTTTTATGGCAATTAATTAAAAGACTCCGAAGGAGACGTTCCATCTTGCACTCGTAGTCACGGGATAAATAACTCAGGGAGGAGGATATATGTCCCTTTATTAGCTGACATGATCTCGGCAGCATCTGTAGCGGGACGCTATCTGCTCGCGATCGACTTTGCGGAGAAGTTGCGCACCATCACTCACGATGAGTGTTGTCTTTATGGCTTGTTTTGTTAAAATGCTGTTTTTTATTTTTTTACTCAAGGTATCAGAGTTACGGCCTGTCTATGCAAATGAGGCAGTTTTGACAGTTTGTTATTCATGTCATCGCCTTTTTAAACACTTAAGGAACGTAAATTTGCAGTTGACAGGCTGCTCTGAAATTGCCACTAAATATTATTAAATATTTTAACAAGTTCCTTGTAAATATGTCTTAAATGTTTGAACGATGGGCAGCGAGAAAAATGGCCTTGCATCAACTTATTAGAGGCAATAAACTGGACTTGATTTATGGCGATAGTAGAGCAACTTGGGACATGCGTTTTTTTTTCGTTTCGCTTATCCTCATTTCCTCGTTCGTCCTGATGCACTCAGTAAACAGCTAAGCATTGTTTAAAACCCAGTGATTTTTATAAGTCATGGGACATTGGGGTGGGAGATGAGAGAGGCAGCCCATCAGTAAGACAATCACACTGATGGCGTGCCGAACACACTTTTAACATCTTTTGAAGTGCCCTTTATCTTTTACTGTGAAATGCTTTAAATTTTGTGGCGCTGTCCAACATGAATGATGAGAGTTGTTGAAGACGCCATTGTGTGTTTACGTGTTTGTTATGACTGTGAGTGTTCTGTTATGATTACCAGTATGAAATCACTTTAATATAATGAAGCACTGCTTGAGATTACAGGGATGTGGTAGAGTTATATGTCCTCTGTAACAAAACTTTAAGTCTTGCCATGGAATTTTCATGGCTTTCTCATCAACATGTCTGCTGCTGAACTATGTGATTTTGGGGCAAGATTAGTTGCTGTAGTAGTTAATGTTTACTGTGGTTCTATTCAGAATTCTGTCACGAGTAGCAGTCAAATGAATCAGAGGCAGTCCGTTCCGACTGAGAAAAACAGTACAAGCTAATATTTACAGATATTTAAAAAAAAAATGCTAATATTTTTGAAAGAAGGCTAAATACACAGCAAGGCTGCATTTATTCGATCAAAAATACAGTAAAATAGTAATATTGTTAAATATTTTTAACAATACAATTTAAAATAAGTGTTTTTGTAATTTATTCCTGTGATGGCAAAGCTGAAATTTCAGCATCATTTCTCCAGTCTTCAGTGTCACACCTTCATTCTAATATGCTGATTTGGTGCTTTCCTATCATAAATAATGTTGACAACTGTTGTCCTACTGAATAGGAACATAATTTACTTAAAAACAGTAATGTATTACATTATAAATGTATTTATACATCACTTTTGTTCAGTTTCTCATATCCTTGCTGAATTAAAAAGAAGTACTGACCTCAGTCTATTGGACAGTGATGTATATGTATATAAATAAGTATATCAATTAAGCAATTTATTGTTTAATAATAAACACCAGCAATGTACTAGGAAAATATTGTCTCATACATCCTCTTGTGCAGCTGTTAAATGAAATGAAGCTGGAGATTGTTAGTTGTTAGTTATTCTTTGAAATTTAACTTGAAATCTTCTTGCCCACATGTTCAGTCAGGGCCTCCTTACCGCCACAGCTCTGGGGCCTTTACTTAATCGTCACATCATGCCACTAAGTTGTCTTATTAAAAAGTCCAATGTGCTTCCAGATTCTTAAAATAGCTTAGATGATGACACAATAAGCGAGTGCATGGTTTGTGGTCATTACCAAATATTACAAGCTGGAAACTGGGAGAGGAGGAATTAACTGGGACTCGTGTCTGCTATAGTATTTAAGTGACCGTGTGTTGCTCACTCACAGTGACACAGATTTGGTCCAGTGTTTTGTGGAAGAATGGTTTTAATTTTCCTTCTCTTTGAATTGAATCTGGCTCGAAAATGACTTCATGTGATACGTCAGGACAAATTATTGACTGAAAATATACGCAGTTTTTTAAGGAACATAATGAACAACCTTTCAGTGGGATCCAAAAGATCAAATATTGAAAAGTTAAACATTTAAACCTCTTTTTTGTGTCATTTAAAGCTAATATTTACAGTAAATGGAAAATTAACAGGTAATTGTGCCTTATATATGTATTTAGCATAACCAATATTTGTTCATTTTCTTTATGTTTGTATATACACACTATTGTTCAAATATGGAAACCTGTTTCCAACACAAACTAAAAAGCAGGTTATGTCATTATATCTAGCAATTCTGAGAAGAAAAAAAACTGAATTGCGAGATATAAACTCGGAATTGTCAGAAAAATAGAATCGAGAAATAAAAAGTCACAGTTACCTTTTTATTTTGTATTCTGTGGTGTAAACAAAAAAACTGAATTGCGAGATGTAAACTTAGAATACAGAGGAAGAAAAGTCAGAATTGCCAGATGTAAATTCAGAATTGTGAGAATGAATAATTCTGGGTTTATATCTCTAAACTCTGCCTTTTTTTGTCATAATTGTGAGAAATAAAGTAAAAAAAAGTTGCAAAAACCTGTTTTTAACTTTTTTTTTATGATGTGGTGGAATGATGTTCCCACTTGCAATAAAATATGTAATAATACTAAAATATATGCAAAAAAGAAGCATTTTCACTTCTGGTCTCAGGCTTTTGGACCGTCCCTCTCCAGCAGAGAGCATTTGTTTTGCCAATATTTTCCCATGTGACATTGATCTAAAGCTGATTCCATGGCGTTAACAGTGTGGTTGTCTGACTGGTCAGTCCCATAGGGTGGCAGCTGTATTTCCTATACTGACCCCTCTATGTGCGCAGCTATCCAGCGCTGTCCGGGCGCATCAGTCTTTCCAGCTGCAGTGAGGTGACGGCTGCCTTGTCAGCAGAGCGCATCTTCTCACTCCAAGCCCTCTACAAGTTTTTTGCCGGCTTGGCAGAATATGAGTGTCCCTGGTCTTCCTGGCTGTAACCTTGCCACCAGCTTGTGTCCCTGGTCTACAGACCTAAACAGTGATGACTCAAGCCACACCAAGTGCACCTCGGGGGTAGACATTAAGAAATGAGGGGGAGGGAGGATGGATTTAATGTTGTTTTAGGGTGGGCTTCGGGACGCAGGACTAAAAGCTCGGGCAGCTCTCGCCTCGGCTCATTTGATTAGTCTGTCTCATGCACAGGAAGTGCTGAAAGGCGCTGGTGATTGCATCGCTACGAGCGCCACTGTCCGTAGATCTGGAGACAGCTGCCGGTCCTTCTGCCCAAATGCCAAAGTGGTCTTCAATTCAGTTAGAGCAGCGCTACCGCATCTCTCCACAAACTCCCCCCTGAGGTCCTGATTAGCAGGGTTAAGCATGAGGGGCCTTGTGTTGGTATTTCTGTGATCGCTCGTGTGCTCCGCACATGAATTTTTTAAACCATTTATTTTCCTGACACCACCATATGGTGCGGCAACTTGTGTGTGTCTTCAGTTGCAGTTGCAGTGGGCCTTGATCATGTTACAGCTTCACTTTGTTTTTACATCAAGCACTTTGTGGATTTTTACAATGTTTTGAACTTGACTGAGAACCTTGTTTGCATTTATTCTGAACCAAGCTGCAGTATTATTTATATACTATTATAGTTTTATATATTTTTTGAAGTTTTATATTTTCAGTTTATATTATAATAAGATTTTATATTTTTCTGTTTTTTTTTATAATTTACATATAGTAATTTTTGATATGTGCTTTTGTAATTTAAAAAAAAATTCTCTTTAGCTTTAATTTATTTTAGTTTTAGTAATTATTTATTTTTTATATTATTTCTGTTATTTGCCAATGTCACATTTTTAATTCTTAATTTAATTTAATTTATATTTTATTTTATTTCAGCTTTATTTTAAATAAATGGTTATTCATAGTTTTAGATTTACTTAATAAAACGTAAACAACATGCCAAGCAATACGTTTTTACACAATATCTGCAGAGTTTGGCTTTTACATTTTCTACAATTTTTAAAATGTATAAATATTTAACCGTTTAAAATATTTATATATTATTTTATATTATGATTAATATTTATGTTATAGATTAAATACATAATATTCCAATTATATTTAGTCATTTGTATGACTGCAATAAATCTTTTGTTTTGTATTTTTTAACTTTTAAAATATATTTTTATTAACAAAATATATGATTTTATGATTCATTTATTTAATAATTATGATCATGTGACCACTCCTTGTATGTTAATGTGTCAAATTACCACATTGCTTAGTAACTGTAAACTGTAAAAAGCTAATGAACAACTTAAAAAAAAGAAAGCTTTAATTCACTCAAGGCTATACGTTACACATATGAGGGGCTTTTAGAACATGAAGGTAGTAAAATCACTAATGCATGGCTTTGAGTAGCTTATTGCTTTAATATAAAACACAACAGAGCAACCACATATACATTTACAAAGAGCAACATCAATTTTGCACCATTGGTTGAGTGAGTGCAGAAGATCTCTCTCGATGTGAATCCGATGGGAGGGGGACGAAGGCGAATGGCTTGGAAAGGCCCTGGAAAAATGGGGTCCTGATCTTCTCAGAAATGCCACAATAAATCGCAGCGCCTCCCTATGCACAGATGATTAAATGTGCTCCTAAACTGCCCTGATTTGTGGGGGCACCTTGCCGATTTTATTTGCCACTGTTAACATTTTCATTCCTGCATTATGCATGCCACTCCGGGACCAGGAAGTGCTTCAAACAAATGGCCTGAGGGATGTGCATAAACAGGAGCTGCCTCCAGAGCAAAAACTGGCAGAGAGACGGAGAAACAGAGAAAACAAAACATCATTCTTTTTGTGCTCCGCAATCATACGTTACAGTACAGACCGCTGGCCGAGCTCCTTCAGGGCAGGGCTTCAGAGTTAAAGGGGGCACTGCTGTGATATTTTGGCTTGACAATCTATTTGAATATCAATGGTCACACCAAATGCCTGCATTCAATAATCGGACCTTAACCAATTTTCTCATTTTACTGAATCACAAATCCTACATTCATTTTGTTTCTCTCATACTTTTTTTTAAAGAGAATTAAAAGTCAAGAAAATAAAATATTTATAGAGTTTATTCTTGGGTTAATAGTGTCAGATAGTACTACAAACTCTAAAAAACTGGTTGATTGGACCATTTAAGGTCAGTCGCCTCTCTGTTCTTAAGTCATTTCAGTGTTACTTTGCCCTTGTGTCCGATATCATTGTCCTGCTGAAATATGAACGTTCTCCCTTGCGTAAATTTTTTAGCAGACTGGAACAGCTTCTGTTGTATTTTGCAATATCTATTGTTCCCTTTCAGTCGGTCACTCTCGACGTCACGTCGGATGACCGACGAATTTCTTCTCAGTCTCTGCTTTATCCCCACAGCACCGCCTTTCAGATTTAGTGTTTGTTAAGGTGTTGTTGCATTAAATTTGTAAGGAGAAATAGCTTTAAAATTTTACAATCTCTCATTTTAAAACTCTTGGTCTCATCTGACTAGAAAATGCGACTTCTCGCTCTTTTAAATGGCAAACTTTTTAGTCAGCTTCTGGTTTAAAGTAGGTTTCACCTGCTGATAACTGATTCTTGAATTGAATTGAATCATGCCCCACTTGAATTGAATTGAATCAAGCACTTGAATGTTGTTTTTGTATTGTCTTCTGAATATATGTATCGTCTTATGATTCGTAATAATTCAGACTGATGATGTGTTTAACAGCAGTTAACAGTTCAGTTACTGTGTGTGTTAACTTTGACCACTAAATACTACTGAAAAAATTCAGTTTTACATTTTTGTTTAGAATATAGAATAAGAAGACCAAGCCTAGTTGTCAAACTTTTTGTTGACCTTTAGTGGGGTATATTGTCACAATCTACCATGAAACAGACTATTATGAAACTGAAACGAAAAGAAAAAAGTTTTTGAACATTAACTGAAATAAAATATTTTAATAAAAACTTTTATAAAAGTACTTTTGTATATATATATATATTTTTTACATTTCAACATTTCTCATTTTAATTTAGCTTAACTTTATGTACTAACATAGCTAAAACTAACACTGAAATAAAATTAATAAAAATATACCTAGCCCCAGACTTCCTTATTTTCTTACATAAAATGACATGAAACAAATTTGTGTTTTAACACATAACAAATATAAAAATACTTTGCAATGAACTAAATTTCTTATTTTTATTTCAATATAGAATCTGTAGCTTAGTAGAAAATAGATGAGAATATGAGAATATATCATTTGTTTTTACGAAACGGCATAAACAGTGGCACAAGGACATTAGGTCTGTTTTGCAATCATTTGTTTTTTATGATTTTATAGGCACAGTCCCCTTATAAATGTAGCTGATAATTAACTGGGATTTTCACAAGCACTGAAAACTTATTTTCTCTTTCACAATGTGAACAGACATCTGTTTACTCGCATTAAAAAATTTGTAATGCCACTTCTCTCGCTGGTTGAAGAGTCCTCCACTCGCTCTGAGGCAGCACTGTGTGTGTGTGTGTTTGTTTGGGATGGGATTGGCGTTTAGGAGAGCATGTCAGCTCTTTTAGCATCACAGAGCAGTCAGTGGCTTGTCAGCTCTCCCTCCCTCACTGCATCCTGACAATGCAAATCTATGCAAATGACATCTCACTGTTGGACAGTTCTCCGCAGGCCCGCGCCTCATGAATGAGTTACTCATTTGAAAGAAAACTACTTCTAAATGGTGCCGACGATCTAAACGAAAGAACAGAATAAAGTACAGTATTAGCTGATTGCTTCGTAATCTCTCAGGTACCGTTCCGAGGATATAAATTTGATAAATTTGCTGTTTGTTATTCAGGTGGGAACTGGTGGTTACACAGAATGGCCGAGTAACACGGAGGTACTTGTGCCGTCTCCTGATACGATGTGAAGGTACTCCGGCACACCTTCCACTGTTCCTTTATCTCTTCGTGTTGAGAGAGCTCTCTTTTGGTTAACATAATGTGACTCTTGCACAGAGCGTTGAGACAGGCCTGATATTGTTTTTTTTTTTATGACTTGACCTTTGAGTTATTATTTTCCCCTTTGATGAATAATTGTTGTCTCAGTCTCAACGAATGAGCTGATCCTCGTTGTTCTGTTTGGATGCTGTCTGAGCCTCCTGTGACTAGAATATACTGTAGGATTTTATTCAGTTTTGCAAGAAGTACGAGAACGTGCACTGGTTATGGAACTAATCTACTTGATTATTTTAAGATTATTTTGATTATGTATGTTTTAAGTTTTCTAAAGTTTACCTTAAAATGGGTCTAATGCAGAATGTTTTTAAATTGCTCATATTGTGAGGTTCATTTTATGTTTATTCAAGTCAAACCGCAACCAGTCAAACAATGCAACCAATATTAATTATTCATATCCCAGTGCATGCTGGGAAGAGGTGACTGAGGCTGAACTACAAAAACTACTTTTTTTAGTGTAGGCTTAATTTGTAGAAAAAACAGCATTAATTCAGCTCTTCTATTCTTATTGGTTTGATGTAGAATTAGAGTATATTGTTATAAATGCAGCAATGATATGCAATACACTGGAAAAAAATTGGCTTTGAAACCATTTTCACTCAGAAATTGCTAGCAATTTTCTCAAATAATACAAAGAAATTGCTAGAACACATTTAATTAAAAGTAATTTTAAATAAGAGACTGAAACATTTTTTTCTAAAACATACTATTAATCTTTTTGTGTAAAATAAATTTTTTCAATAATCAGGTCAATAATTGCTTATTTTTCAGCATTTATCATTTTTACAGTGTAATGTGAAAAGTTGTGAGAAGGCTAGACATTGTTTGTTGTGGTGCAAATCATTTTGTTTTGTGTAAAATTATCAATAATTCTTAGAATAATAATTCTTGAATGTTGTTATATGGGAACCTGGCGATTCCATATGTCAGTCATCCTTACTTACTGGCAAATTTGAGCTTGTCTGTCTGTATTGATTTGGGCAAATGCTCAATATATTTTATAATTTGTGATAATCACATGTGTAATTATTGTATTTATTGACATATAAAAAGAAATGGAAAGCATATGGGATCTTGGCTGTGGATGTTTTTTTCTTCTAAATGTGAGGGGAATGTCTGTGAGCCACAAAGATATATTAGATGTGAGAGATATTGGCGTTTATGCTGATTTGGGATGAAACAGAAGGGTTCGTGGGATAGCCGCGTTATCAGTGTAGGTGGAATATTTTAAAGTGTAGAAGTCATAACCTTTCACTCTTCCTTCCTCTCACATATTAAATCACTGACTGTGGCAATGACAGAGCTGAAATGATGAAATATAGACTCACAGTTGTGGCTTTTGTTTTTCTAATGGCACTCTCTGCATAGAAATTCTCACTCCTTCTGCTTGGCGTGTTGATAAAGCATTTCTAGGAGAAGGCAGCAACTATTTAAGGTATCTGCGAGCATGATGCACATCTGTCTAACAGCCCCGGGGCCAGACCAAGCACACAACAAGGCAACAAATGCTGATCCTGGCCTTCTCTGCAGCAAAATAAAATATGGCTCAAATTTTCATTAAGGTGCTATTGATTAGCTTTTCCTTGCAATGAGTTATGGGCGACATTAAATAAAAAGGAAAATATTTTTATGACTTTTCACAGACCAGCATGCTTCTCACTCGCCAGCCCGACAGGCGTTTTGTTTTCTATCAAATTGTTGTGGCTAGGAAAGCTCTGGGTATTTTTTTTTTTCATGAAAATGATTGTTAAGAGTTTGCACTATGCACTTCCTGTCTTATACGCTCACCACAAATAAAAAGAAATGACACGGTTATCACTGAGCTTAACCAGGGGTTATATTGGGAAATTTAATTATTTTAAAAATAGAAGAAATATATTGGAAATTTGTCATATATAGAATATCATTGATAATTTATTACGTTTATTTACATAATAAAATGTACTTTTGTATTTATATACTGTATACAATGTATGCTAGGGAAAAAAAACATTAACCTGGATAATTTTGCTGTTTTGTCATATCATGCCTCAGGCATCTCAACAATTTTTTGGGCTCCCCAACCATTTTATCCCCTGAATTTGCCCATCTCTACTCAGTGGGCTTCACAGACTGATGGGAAATACGTACATCCTTAGTTGGCATGCATGTTTGCAAAAAGACAGCCAATTGTCATCGTAATAGTAAAGGGAAAAGAAAAATGTTAAAAGAATATAAAAAAATCATTAAAAGAGACTCGCTGAAGACTGTCAAATGTTGGAGATGTCTCTGTGTGGATTTATGTTCAGCCTGCTTCAGAACATATCCTAAAGTCTTTTGTTTTTACTTTGTCATCAAAGGAGTGTGATATTTCTTTCCCTTTAAAATTTAGCCTGGAGTTCACTTTTCTCTATTTTTATTTCCCTCTGTAGGTGTATCAGATTCCATGCGGTGCAGTTTGGACCTATAAGGGGATGTTTAAAGAATAAAAGCCTAGGTGCGGCAGTGCAGGGATTTCTGAAAAGATGAAAGGCGTGCGGTTATCAAAGATCTTTATCCTTTCTGCTGCTTGAAATGAGACTGACAAACAACTGTATTCTAAAATTACACAGTGATAAATGACTGTACATAGACAGCCTATAGATTTCAAATAGCTTCTGCCAAACAAGATTGAAACAAAATTTTAAGTAAATTAATTTCAGCTGTGCAATTTTTTTTTGTTCGTAACAAAATCACCAGCTTTAGCTCTCTTAGCTATTTGAAAATGTATTTGCTCCTGAAAAATTTCAAAATAGAATTAAAGGTGTTATTTGTATATTTGTTTATAAGAATTAAAGCTGATAATTAATGTTATATTATTTGGTAATTTAAAATACTTCCCCAGCTAACTGACTATGACATTTGTAGGTTATTTTCCCAGTATATACTGTAGTTCTGTTGCACAATTAAAATATTGCTATGTTTGAGCATCCCAATCAATCCCACAAAATCCCACAAAGTCAATCCCAAAAAGTTAGCTTAACCAATGGCGTGAGTTTTGGGCGGGGCTATCTGTGTACTGACCAATGACTGACAACAGCCTTTTTGACAACATTCACTATTTTTACAGAATTTTAAAAATTCTGTTTTTTTGGCACTATAGTGAGACAGAAAATTGCACACTTAATATTTAAAGATATAGTATGTGTATGTATGTTTTTCTTTCTTTAAACAATTTTGGACCCCATTGACGTTTTGTATGGGCAAAAACACTACAACATTTTCCAAAACATCTTCTGTTGTGTTCCATGGAAGAACAAAAGTCATACAGGTTTGGAACAGCATGAAGGCATGAGATAAATGATGATAGGAAATTCAGTTTTGGGTGAACTATCCTTTTAAGCTCAAATTTAAAATCACAAGATATCACAATTGCTTGTTCTTACAGGGGTCATATGATGCGATTTCAAGTTTTCCTTTCTCTTTGGAGTGTTACAAGCTCTTGGTGCATAAAGAAGATCTGTAAAGTTGCAAAGACTAAAGTCTCAAATCCAAAGAGATATTCTTTATAAAAGTTGAGAGTCAGCCACGACCTACCTAAAACGGCTCGTTCTAACACGCCCCCACACTGTAAACCCGAACAGTACTACTAACTTATAAAGATTAAGAACACTGCAATTAAAGTCTGTTAAATCGTTGATGCAACTTATA
>NW_015647095.1:1291736-1294537 GCF_001515625.1 Sinocyclocheilus rhinocerous
CTGTCAGAAATCATAGCACGTCCGCTGTCTTAACCGCGGCTTGTGTACTGCATCATCACTGTGTCTGTCACGCAACTCTGTTGTCCTTTCGGGCTTGAACTGATGGTAAAACTAACGACATTATTAACTGTCTTGATATTTATTTTGAAAGATGAAGCTTGCGATTATGGTAAGGGGCGTTACATTTCCGATGCGTGCTTGTGGTGTTCGGCCAATGCACTGGGTCAGCTGGCCAATCAGAGCGGACTGCGCTTGTCAAAGGAGGGGGCTTTGTTGAAAACGACCTGTTTGAGAGAGGCGGGGCATAGAGGACCTACAATAATGAACAGTATTTGAAAAATAATGTGTTTTTTGAACATTAAAGCATGTCAACATATTCTGTTACACCAAATACACAAAATAATGATCTTTAAAATAGCATCATATGACCCCTTTAAGCAAATTGTGAGTGTTTCAAGATATAAAAATGTGTGAATTTGTGTCATAGCTGACGTGGTTAGTCAGCGGTGGCAACAGGCAAAAAAAAAACTGGCATGCATCCTAACTTTGCTGTGTACCTAGGGAATATAGCATTGTTTGTCTCAGGCACAGTTTTATTAGAATAATTATATCTGTCATGTCAGAAAATGTTGTGGAAGAAAAAAACCCTCAGTGGATTACATGGGCCTTTCCTGGCGTGACCTGAACTGAGTTCATTTATTTAATTCTCTCATCTAGATTGATTGGCCTCAGTGCGCACAAACAAGTGATGAGGATTCAACTGGACATTTGTGAAATTCTGGGACAGAAAGCATTTCTTGCGTGTCCGTGTACTCGGCAAGGGGAGATGGGCCCTGCAGGCTTTGAAACATGAGGCTTCAGAGATAACATTTCACGTCCAATAGTGCTGCCTAACCATGCAGCCCACATGAAATAAGCCCTTGCTCTCTGTTTTGGCTTTCATTTTCAGCATTTTATGTCGACAGACTCTTGAAAATGGGCTGAAAATATATCTAAAAAGTGAACATTCCAGATTTTTTTTAAGCTCCTTTCATTGGATGCACATTCCTTCACATTCAAAGGTGTGTTTTTTATTTATAAACCATGAATTCTGAACATAACACTTGTAACTTACAGTTTCTTGCAGGACTTGTTTTTCTAGATAAATTGCAACAAAAAAGACTCAAATAAATGCCGTTGGAGCAGTTGGGTCAAGCCAGATATGCAAAGAGTTACAAAAAAGAAAAAAGTCAAATTTGGATTCAAGATTTGGATTCAAATCTAAAAACTATATATTTTTTAATGGTTACATGAAATAAGAGATTTTTAAAAAGATATTTAAAACAACCAAATCAAACAATCAGCTTTTCTCTTAAATTGCTATTATTATAGTATAATTTATCGTTCTATTACATTTGAAAATTGAAAAATAGCTGCATTTTCCACCAGCATTCTTAGATTTTTGGAATCCTCTTCATCTAATAAGATGAGAAACAAGCTGGCTTAGTACCACTATAGAACAAGCAAGTTTAAATGTTCATTTATATTGCAACTCTTTTTCACCAATAAATTTGTGATTTTATTAGAATTTATTATCAATTTGTAGTATGTAAAATTGCCATTGGATTAAGTCTTGTGGAAAATGTACTTACTTTGTAGACTTGCAAATTGTTTTATTAGTATTATTTTATTATGCTAAGCCTAAGGTAAAACCAGGTGTTTTGTTTTCCGATTCGTTTTTTTCCACAGATCAAATGGAAAAATGCCATTCTCCTGTAACAACCTATAAATATATCTCCAAGTTTTTTTGCCTGATCAAGCCCTAAAATGTGCTTTTATTGCAGAATCTTGTTGTTGTGAGACATAGCTTCTAGTTTGCGTTTCAGTTAATAATAGTTCTGCGCACACAGCTGTGACACAAATTAGCACTTTGGGCAAAAGATCAGTTGGCTGAGTTTTCGTAAGCACCAGTGTATCACCAGGGCATGAGAGGCAGAAACACACACACACACACACACAGACACGTGTATAATTTTAAGGCTGGGCGTGCATGTTTATGACTACGTATTGGGAGACAGATCTCTTGTTCTCTTGGTGTGGGTCACACGGTGAATAATTGGCAGAAGGTGTTAGGGGTGTTACTCGCGCTGTTCGCTGTGAACTTGTTTCCTGCAAAGGCCACCAGGCGAAGGGAGGGAGAGAGAGAGAGAGAGAGAGAGAGATCCACGCTCATCCGGGTCAACACTGCCACTGTTCCCATGGGGCCACACATAAGATATCAATTAGCCAATCAGGTCCGTGCCAGGAGCATTTTGCTCGCAGATTTGTTGGGAGAGTGAAATGGATGTTGAGGCATGGGACCGTGATAACAGCACAAGCACAACTGGAGGACAACAGTTCAAACCAGTTCCTTCTCATTACAAGTGGAATTTCCACTGCACTGATTGAAGTTTCAGCATATTGTTACCACGCTCTTTCATACTGAAATGCTTCTGTAGTGTAGTTTAAAGGGGTCATATGATGCGAATTCAATGTTACAAGCTCTTGGTGCATAAAGAAGATCTGTAAAGTTGCAAAGACTAAAGTCTCAAATCCAAAGAGATATTCTTTATAAAAGTTAAGAGTCAACCATGCCTACCTAAAACGGCTCGTTCTAACACGCCCCCACGTCTACGTCACGATGTGGGAAAATTTGCATAACGCCGCCCAAATGTTCAAGCAAAGAAAGGCGTAACTTTTATTCTCGCTGTAAGTATTGTTGCAGCCGCCATGTCGTGAAGACGCTGTGTGTTTCGTTGTGAAAGCGAAACTACTTTGTTTGG
>NW_015647095.1:1295311-1334953 GCF_001515625.1 Sinocyclocheilus rhinocerous
TTGTTTGTCATTTCTCCGATTACAAATGCAGACATGGTTTTATGTTTACGCGGCACGATGCAACGCAATGCGTAAAAAGACAGTATTATATTATAAATCATTATAATCCGTAATTATGTCCCCACTGAATGCAACAAATGCCTCGTTTATAATGTTTTTGTCTCGTCGCTCCCACCGGGACAAGGCATCACAATATGGTAAGGCTCGTAACATGTCCGTCACACGCTTGAGGTATTCGGCCAATCACGACGCGTTTCAGAAAGGCGGGGCATAGAGGAGAAACAATAATGTACAGTATATGGAAAATAATGTGTTTTTTTAACCTTAAACCGCATAAACACATTTCATTACACCAAATACACAGAATAATGTTATTTTTCGCAACATCATATGACCCCTTTAAAGGATTAGTTCACATAACAATTACTTTTTTGTCAACATTTACTCACTCTCAGTTGTCTTTTTGCTGTGTAACACAAATTTGGACTGTCATAAAAGTATCAGAGAATGGTCCGTGCGCTATAATCCAAGTGTTCTGAAGTCATACAATGGATTGATGTGAGGAAATTACCGAAATTTAAGTTGTTCTCTAAAAACATTGATATGATTTGTGAGCTTCGCTTAGCATGTTCTTGAATGGTAGCAATGACTGATGAATGAATTGTTCTTTTGAATCAAATCTTTTTTTTAATTCAGTTTAAAAACTGAATTAAGATCTGGATTGAATAATGACTTTAATTTCAGTATGTTCATCACACAAAGCTTTTGTACAGCTTCACAATACTTGGAATACTGTATAATGCACAGGTCATAATTTTACGGTCCTTTTTGGCAACTTGATTTAACACTCCCAATTCTCATTTACTTTCATTATATTGAAAAGAGTGGCCAGGATATTCTTCGGAAATTCACTCTTTTGCATTCCGCTGAAGGTCATACTGGTTTGCGTATATAATGAGAATTTTATTTTCATTTTTGGGTGAACTGTCCCTTTAAGAGCTTGTATTGCAGCAACTGTGCTTTACACTAGCCGAGCTATGACCAGAGCTTCAAAGTCACTTGATTTACTGGAAGGGACCGTTTCTGTCATCATTTAACCCCAGGATTGTTTCAGAAGTGACTTCCAGAAACTTAATGATTTATATGGTGACCTCAATTACGATCAGTTGCATGAGTTGGCAGAAGAGTTTTGACAGGGTTTTTTTTTTTTTTGAAGTCAGATCCGAACATCATGAATTCGTTTAAAAAATGTGATATTGATATTCTATTTTTAATCAAAAAGCATGGAAAGGAATGCAGCTATAATCAAAGTGACGCCATTTAGCTCCTCTCTGCTAAGTTAATGGAATCTTCCTAATGTTTACTGGGAAGCATCAATCATGCAAAAATCTATTGTAGCATTAGCCTTGAAAGAACAGTAATAATAAAAACGTTATAATGGCCTCTGCTTCCTTACTATAAATCATGCTGGTGTGTTTGTGCGTGCGTGAGTTTATATGTGTGTGAATTGCGTATTGAGGGGTATTAACTTCGTAAAATATGCCATTTCAGTCTTTTCAGTCCATTGAGGACTCAAAGGATATTGATATAATATTGACCAATGCTCGTTGTTTGCTGCTCATGTTTCTTTTTAACCTTTTGTGTCAGCTGAGCGGAGTGTATGACAGCGTGTATTTCTGTTTCACTGCATCGGTTCCGGCACCTTTGGCCGTGACTCACAGCGGGTTTCTGCTCGATAGCCACTCAACATTGTGTTGTAAATCAACTGCAAATGCATAAAAACCGTGTCAAGAGGGAGATTTACTGTAACACTGAAAATCCTTTTAAACAAATATTAAAATAAGGCAAAAAGCCGTCTGAAAGTCATTTAAGAGGTCATTGCACCTCAGTTTAGAGGCGTGCGGCGAGAGCTGACAATGCATGTGAATTTACATTGTTATTAGCATTTGATTGATGAGACAATGCATGCATGGAGCTTTCATTAAGTGTATTGGGGGGGGGGTGTCCACAACATACAGTGCAAAAACCGGAGTCATTCTTAGCAGTTTGACAAGCTACAGGACACTTGGGGCAAATTCACTTTTATACGTGGTATTTCAACACAAAAACTTGCATCCTATTTGCTAAACACCCATGATCCGGTTTACACTGGTATACTGTAGCACAGTGTTTAAATGTAGTCGTCTTCCAAAAGCTGACACCAAGAACTGGCCTGCAAGATGAGGAATTGCGGCGTGCAAATTGCGTTCAGCCCTTATTTTTGGTTGTGTTTGTGCGGTTACCTAATTTGCATAATTTTTTTAATGAATTAGGGGTTAAAGCAATGAAGACAGCACATGCAAATAAACAACATCATCAGCGGGAACAGTAGTGATAGACAGCACAATTGGGGATCCATGGCCTAGCGGTTAGTTCAAGTGTACCAAATGTAGCAGGTTTGACTATGAAATGTGTAACTCGTGAAAACACGTGTAAACGTGATTTTTATTTCACAATTCATATTTTTTTCTAGAATTTACAATGGAATTCTATTCCATTATTTTAGATGTGAGTTCTTTTTTTTGTGTTATGTTTGTATTGTATTTTATTATTCATGCCAATACTGTTGTATATGAATATGGTAATAATTCAATGCTATTCTGTATATCTATCATGGTACCATGGCATTGCCATATGTTACCATCACTGTACTATGGTATAACCACAGTACTCTTTTGTACTTTTGTAACTGTTGTATAACTATTTTATCATTTTAATTGTTTTCAGCTAGCTGCCAAGGCAACTTTTCTCATTTAGTTTAACTTGAAGTATAAATAACTAAAACTAAACAAACTAAAAAAAAAACACAACAAAATTATTTAAACTTTAAAATTAAAAACGGAATTTAAAAATGAATTCTAATGCAAAATATTAACACAAAATTATACATAAACAATACAAATAAATAGTATAATATTAATATAATATTATACATAAATAATAGTGTATGTATAGTGTAAACACATTATATATATATATATATATATATATATTTAATGAATAATGATGTACATATATTGATATATGTGCTCACACACAATACTATAGGAGGTTAAGAATGAGGGTCTTAGCCCGAGAAGCGTGCTGACCCATGAGAGGGCCGTCTGTTGTCTGCAGGGACTCTCAGACAGCCTTGTATCCACTTCACAGCAGCGAGAGCCTGAGGAAACCTCTCCATTACACAGCTAAAAGCTAAACGCTCAGCGCTGCTTCCACACAGTGGGAGGAGAAGATAATACTCTAAAAGTCAGGGGAGAAAAAAACGCTGAAATTAATAAAGCTTTTTAGTCAGCATAATAAGTCATTTTGAACTCAACTGAAGAGAGCAACAAAACAAATAATATTTTGGGGAGAGAATACATGTATTTTAATGCCTTCAAGCAAAACTAATTAAAGACGACACCTCATTTACATAAATAAGCATTATAATTTGCATGGAGGCACCAGGGAATATGTGCAGAAAAGAAAGCAATATTTTGCAGTCTCCTAATTTCATTTTATTTAGGATTTAAGCTTAATAAAGATTCATTTTGGAGGGGAAGGGAATAATCAAAGAGGGGGAATGTGAACTGTCTCCAAAGATGCAGCAGCCCCTATTCAAAGGGGCCTTTCAGAGTCAGCAGAAGACTCCTAATCAGGAGTGGCACTTCCTGGCTCCACTCCAGCACCAACTCCTTGAAAGGTAAAAAATTTTAGAGCCCAATTTATTAGTATGCAGTTACGGCGTCGGTGGCTGAATTAATGGTGCTGACTGATAATGACTGTAATCGTGGCACAAATGGGGTGTTGAAATAGCAAACAACAGCCACAAGGCATGTAATGGAGCTTTTATTAATTACTCCAGCCCGGGCTCCAGCTATAGCTTCAGGATTTACAGTGGCACTGCCAGCCGGTGGGCAAAGGTGGGCCAGGTGGAATCCTGCGGCGACAGAGTCAGAGTCCGTTTGAGAGGGCGGCGTAGGGATAGGGCACTCGTGCTCGCTTTTAAAGTGCTCTCTAATGCAGGAGAGATTCTGCGGGATGAAAGAGATGCACAGCTACATTAATGTGGCACTTACATTAATGCGTCAAGTTTTATATATATATAACAGTGTTTCCCCTAGGTTTACGGCTTTTGGGGGGGGGGTTCCGTTTTTTATTTCTGGACTCCTTTTTAATGGTTAAATTACATTTTATTAATCAAAAAGCATGTCTAATTAATTAAAATCATGAAACTTAAACAATTTAACATCAATTTATTAAAAGTTTAACAAATATGACATGTTTAGGGCCCTATGAAATGTTTTATTTTTCCAACCTTATGTTTTATTGTAACCAAATTCTGTTTTAGCATGTCTAATCATTTGAAAGCATAAAACAAGTTTTACAATAATATAAAAACAATAATTTATTCTTACAATAGCCTTATGATTTTTCTGCTCAGAAATTCTGTATTGTATATTTACATTTTGTTTTAAGGCATAAAACATTCATTTAATCTATCTTTTAAGTAATGAAAACTAAACAAATTTTATTTTTTGGAAAATAAAGGTCATTTAATATTACAATTAAAACATTGAAGAAATATTGAATGCTTATTCCTTAAAAATAAGGTTTTAATAATTTTAGTAGTAGTAGTAGCAGCCTGTTACGTACATTCAACTCAACAATAGTAATATATTTCTGCCAATGCCCTCAAGTTAAACCGAACTTTTATTTTGACGGGTTGCCGTGAATACCATTACATTTCTGTGATGACATGATGTATATGACATGATGATAGTTTTACTCAAATGAAACGGTCAGATGGTCACGAAGTGACTCTCAGAGCAGTTCTGGAGATGTTGTTCATGTGTTTACGACCTCATTTAGTGAGACGGCAGACGCTGAAATCACCGCGAGTGTCAGGCGTGCTTCAGTATGTGTGTAGTAAATGAAACCGCGGGTCTGCGCCATTCATAAACAGAGACTGGCAGAACATGCAGGATTCATATTTAAATCGACTTTTGCAGCTTAATATTTACAGATACTAGCACCACTGTATATATATATATATATATATATACATACACACGCGCATTTCTTTTTATTTCTTCAAGGAAACTAAAGCCAAAATTGCCTAAGGACAAGTTACACCCAATGCCAGTAAAGCCAATATCTAACATAGTACAATTCAGTCCAGGAGGAAACGCATGAAATATATGTGACCTGTGCTGGCAAAATGAGTCACAATGAGCAAATTTTTAAAAATTTGTTATTTTTATTTTTACATTCTCTATTAAGAATGATTTGTTGGAATCGGACGAAAAATGACTAAACGACACCTGTTTGAAGTCGATGGAGTCAGCATAGTAAATTTAGAGAAAAACTGATTTAAAGATTACTGAAGGTTCCAAAGCAAAATCAACCAGCAACACTGCATCTTTTCCCCCACTTCTTTTCTTAATAATCATTACTAGATTTATAATCACAATATAGCTATTTTTTTTAATTTTCTCTTTGTTGTTATAAATAAGAACTGAAAAAGAACAAATAAAAGAAAGAAACAAGTATAGTGTATTACGTTTTTCATTTTACATCTAAACAAAAGCATTCAAGTAAGAAAAACAAATAGTAAAGTATAAAAATCACTTGTGTTCATTACAAATAAATTGATTATTAAAACTACAAAAGCAGTTCATTCAAGGGCAGCGAGTGATTCCCTCTTTTCTTTTAATGTTTGATTAACATTAATGAGACAGACGGCCTTTATTAAGACCTAATATAATGAGATCTAATATAATGTTACACATCCGATGTTTTTCCCCAAACGTTCACTTAAGATATAACAGATTATGTTTGCGTGAATACTTAAATATATTTAGCTTACTGTAAATCTGTGTATCAGGATCGTGCGCCGTCTGTGTCATCTTTATGCGGGCGATTTGGATGTCAATCAGCGTGAGAAGCGAACAGCGAAAAGGTAGGCTACTCCTCTCAGAAAATGTACAAATAAAGATACTTTTAGGCGTTTAACTATTTGGAGCGTTGGGATCACTAGATAAGGGCTTAATGAACTCATTTTTGTGAAAACCTCAAATTCGCCCAAAATCGACATTTTTCACTTTTTTTGCCTTTTGCTCAAAAGTGCGCATTCTGACTCATTTTGCCAGCACGGGTCACATATATCGTTCAGAAATTATTTTAAAATGCTGGAATCTAATGTGCTGAAATAGAAATCCTTCGTAACAATATAGGACTTTACTATCACTTTGTTGTATCCTTGCTGAATAAAAGTATTAGTTCCTTTAAGAAAAAAAAAAACATATATATTCATTATATTAATGTGTTTCTTTCTGGACTGAATTGTATGTTACATATTGGCTGATCTATGTTGGGTGTAACTTGTTCCCAGGGAATTTTGGCTTTAGTTTCCTTAAAGAAATAGGTAGAGATGGATTTGAAATATGCGGTGAGTCACATGTTTCCCACTGATACTAGGATTAGCTGACGAACATCTTTATTTTACACACCACAATATGACCTAAATAAAATGTTACATATTATAGAGATGACCTGTACAGTAGATGCATATGCTTGCAAAATCATAGCAGAAGAGTCGAGAAAAGGGCCAAGTGTTGCAAAACCCCAGTCACTTATGAGATGTCCTAATAATTTAGCCTATATTGTTCTCAGCAGTAAAAGCTTGCATTGTACGGTAGGCGAGACTGTTCAAACGTCAACCCATCAGCAAGAGAGGGTTGATTAAAAATGCTCTTTATTACCCACCGATTTCTTAATGGAGGATAGACTTTAAAAATGGAAGAAACAATTAGAGTTTTACTGCTTTGTGGGCACTACTGATTTCTATAAATCACACCAAGGGTGTACATTTCCCAATAAAAGACAGCGGCACTCCTCACATGCGTAATCAACAAGTACACAAGCACATTCACACCCATTCGGGACACATTTGTCTTTCTAGGTACACTGCACCGTTTGAGACCGCACACAACAAACTCTATAAGGCACTTTCCACAAATAAGGTACAAAATAGTCTTCTTTTTTTTTAAATACAAATATAAAATAGACTAGACTGGTCTGCTAAAGTCTGCTAAATTGGAACAACTAGTTTTGTACTTAATGCACTTCAGTTACAGAAGTAGTGCAGAAGTAGTAAATTTGATTATGCTAAAGTGGGGCTATTGCAAGTATACTTTAGGTACACTTTAAATATCTTGCATTTAAAGACTGATATTATTCAAAGATCATGCAATCCTCATCAATAGTGACATTAAAACACATTTTAGGCTTAATATTAAGAAATTCGCATTGTGCACAAGTAGTACCCTACACATCCGATGTTTTTCCCCAAACGTTCACTTAAGATATAACAGATTATGTTTGCGTGAATACTTAAATATATTTAGCTTACTGTAAATCTGTGTATCAGGATCGTGCGCCGTCTGTGTCATCTTTATGCGGGCGATTTGGATGTCAATCAGCGTGAGAAGCGAACAGCGAAAAGGTAGGCTACTCCTCTCAGAAAATGTACAAATAAAGATACTTTTAGGCGTTTAACTATTTGGAGCGTTGGGATCACTAGATAAGGGCTTAATGAACTCATTTTTGTGAAAACCTCAAATTCGCCCAAAATCGACATTTTTCACTTTTTTTGCCTTTTGCTCAAAAGTGCGCATTCTGACTCATTTTGCCAGCACGGGTCACATATATCGTTCAGAAATTATTTTAAAATGCTGGAATCTAATGTGCTGAAATAGAAATCCTTCGTAACAATATAGGACTTTACTATCACTTTGTTGTATCCTTGCTGAATAAAAGTATTAGTTCCTTTAAGAAAAAAAAAAACATATATATTCATTATATTAATGTGTTTCTTTCTGGACTGAATTGTATGTTACATATTGGCTGATCTATGTTGGGTGTAACTTGTTCCCAGGGAATTTTGGCTTTAGTTTCCTTAAAGAAATAGGTAGAGATGGATTTGAAATATGCGGTGAGTCACATGTTTCCCACTGATACTAGGATTAGCTGACGAACATCTTTATTTTACACACCACAATATGACCTAAATAAAATGTTACATATTATAGAGATGACCTGTACAGTAGATGCATATGCTTGCAAAATCATAGCAGAAGAGTCGAGAAAAGGGCCAAGTGTTGCAAAACCCCAGTCACTTATGAGATGTCCTAATAATTTAGCCTATATTGTTCTCAGCAGTAAAAGCTTGCATTGTACGGTAGGCGAGACTGTTCAAACGTCAACCCATCAGCAAGAGAGGGTTGATTAAAAATGCTCTTTATTACCCACCGATTTCTTAATGGAGGATAGACTTTAAAAATGGAAGAAACAATTAGAGTTTTACTGCTTTGTGGGCACTACTGATTTCTATAAATCACACCAAGGGTGTACATTTCCCAATAAAAGACAGCGGCACTCCTCACATGCGTAATCAACAAGTACACAAGCACATTCACACCCATTCGGGACACATTTGTCTTTCTAGGTACACTGCACCGTTTGAGACCGCACACAACAAACTCTATAAGGCACTTTCCACAAATAAGGTACAAAATAGTCTTCTTTTTTTTTAAATACAAATATAAAATAGACTAGACTGGTCTGCTAAAGTCTGCTAAATTGGAACAACTAGTTTTGTACTTAATGCACTTCAGTTACAGAAGTAGTGCAGAAGTAGTAAATTTGATTATGCTAAAGTGGGGCTATTGCAAGTATACTTTAGGTACACTTTAAATATCTTGCATTTAAAGACTGATATTATTCAAAGATCATGCAATCCTCATCAATAGTGACATTAAAACACATTTTAGGCTTAATATTAAGAAATTCGCATTGTGCACAAGTAGTACCCCAAATAAAGTTTAATTATCATTTTTATATCAGTCTCGAGTGATATGTCAGTAAATATGTTAATTGATTTTAACTATACTTAGTATGGAATAAATATGTTTTATATATATTACTTTTTTATTAGGGACAACAACAATAATAATAAAAAAAACAAAAAAACTTTGTTAACAGTTGCCCAAGTTGTATGTTTGAGATTTTAATTTGTGTAAAAACACAAATTTTACATTTTTTTCCCCTCAACATACAACAGAGTTCAAAAATTGTTGCGGCTTTGCGTGTGTTTTTTTTTAAAGGAAAGTTAGGGTGAAAATCATTATCTAATAATTGCATACAAACTGCACAGCTAAATATCATTTTTAACATTAAAATGAGTTAATAATTAAGCAAAATCATTTTAAAAGCATTGAACTGAATATCAGTTCAGCGTTTTATGCCAGTGTTATACGATTTTAGATTTCAAGCTAGGCTAATTTTATGGTGGATGATACACAGGTTCCCTTTCAGTCGGTCACTCTCGACGTCACGTCGGATGACCGACGAATTGGGATCTCGCTTAGAGAGACCAATCTACTTCGAGTGTAAACTAAACGAGCCAATGCACATTGGCATGCGATTATTGCATCCAGCTGCCGCTGATCACAGCGTGAGTATAAGTAGGCAGCAGATGCAGCCCATATTCAGCTTTTCGCTTCGGAGCAGAGCGTATCAGATAACGTCTCGGTTACGTATGGTAACCCTCGTTCCCTGAAGGAGGGAACGGAGACGTCACGTCCCGTCGCCACAGCTCCTGTACCACCGCTGAGCGGCCGGGTCACCGGCTCGGCTCCTCAGCGAAAACCTGAATATGCGGTGCATCTGCTGCCTACTTATACTCACGCTGTGATCAGCGGCAGCTGGATGCAATAATCGCATGCCAATGTGCATTGGCTCGTTTAGTTTACACTCGAAGTAGATTGGTCTCTCTAAGCGAGATCCCAATTCGTCGGTCATCCGACGTGACGTCTCCGTTCCCTCCTTCAGGGAACGAGGGTTACCATACGTAACCGAGACGATTTGTGCTTTTAATGCTTTAAACTGCTTGAAAAAAACTAGACCAAATTGTACTCCTTCTGCGGACTGTCATAACTTGTTTATGTAGTTTGTTTGGTAGGGTCTTGTTCAGAGTTACACGCTAATTAGTTTTACCACTCTGATATCTTGTAAAAACACTCATCGGTAATATGTTGTAGAGTGTAAAATGTGAATATTTTTGTTGAAAAAACAGTTGATATTCATCTTTTTTGTCTTCCCTGTCTCTTCTTCTCCCTCCCAACCCCCTCCATGTCGCACCAAAAGCACATACACCCACACAGACTCACTACAAAGAGAGCAGCTGGGTTTTATTCCAGAGAATAAAAGCAATAATGGTTGGAAGCCTTTGAAATCATTAATAGATAAAAAGAACGAATGATCACGTTACATCTGGAGCAAGAATAAAGCTTGATCCCTTCTCCTCTCAGATCCGCCGTTCAGAAAAGATTTAGTTGAAACCAACTTGTTTGTTGCGGATGTGCGATGGGTATGAATGACTCAATCAACATTGCAGAACATTCACAAAACTGTAGTCACTTGTTCCTTCTCATGTGTGTTCGAGAGCAACGATAATTGATTGTAAGTCAGGGAGGTACCTGATATAAATAGTGTGGTTTGGGGAAAAATCCAGCTCTTCTTGTTCAGACTCTGATTTGAATGCTCGTGACCTAACCCTGAGTTTTGGAAATATGTTGTGTTGTTGTTATCACACAAGAGAACCGAGGGAGATTTTATGTAACAGTTCAGATCTTTTTTTATAGTGAAGCCCATGTCAACACTCCTGTACCAATGTGTTTAAACCTGCATTTCTCTCTTTCCGCAATGTGCTGAAAATTGCACGGGTGTAGACAGGTGGTGTATTGTTAGGAAAATTATTAATTTGGATTTGATAATGAGAAGTTGGCATGTTACATATTCCCTCCCTGTATTGCTGTGATTAAGCCATGCAGCTGTAGTCACAGGTTGTTATTTGCGTGCACAGATCAGCAGATATCCCAAAAATTCATTCTTTCATTTTGAGGGATGAACAGACTCTGTCATTAACTTTCCTTATTCCTGACGCAGTGTCTTATCTGTATTATCAGAGGGTGTGTTATGTTTTCTAACCCGTTCCTTGTTGAACTAAAATGCCATTTTTTGTTGTTTTTTTGCCACCCTCTTTTCATAAACCTCTGGAAAGATAAACGTTGTTTCATTGTTTTATTGAACAATGACAAACCTAGATAAGGTTTTCCTGAATAACAGGTGACCATGGATCTAAACACGATGGTTACCTGGCAATGCAAACATACACTTTTTATTCTTTTCATATGCCTTCATATACTCTGAAGTTCACAATACATACTTGATCCCCCCATCTGGAGATAAATATCCAGATCAATACAATGACAGAATTTATTCAGTGTGAATCTCTCTGAATCCTACCTACGGTAATACGCATATGCGTAAATGAATCATCGTTCATTTATTTAATATCGAGGCATCAGTAAGAACGATTGGTTTCTCTTGTGCCTTTTTGGGTGTGTGCTTTCTTCTTTTCTTTTCTTTTTTGTTTTGTTTGTGAGATCATGCTTAAAAAATGTAGTGAAAAACATTTCGTGTCACGACAGGTCATCCTGTCCTTAAGCATAATGAAGTGAATAATTTTATGTCAAATATCACACTCATAAAGCATGCAATAAGCGTTCCTGTCATGTCATTGTTTGTTTGGTTTTTGCTTATTTCTGCTTTCTGGATCAAAAGGAAAAAGATATAAACTTGACAACTTTATTTTCCCAAAATGTGATAATTTAGCTTTATTATTTTTATTATTGATTAATTAATTGTTTTATTAAATGCAGGTATTATTAAGCCTTTCCTTCTTTTTAAGGAAGTTAAAATCAATATTTAACACTTCAATGTCCCAAAGTTTCATTACACTACCATTCAAATGTTTGGGGTTAGTAAGATTTTTTTAAAATGTTTTTATACACACATATATATATATATATATATATATATATATGTATATATACACACACATTCATATATATTGGGGTCAGTAATATATATATATATATATATATATACACATATATATATTTTTTTGTGCAGACCCATACACAATTTTGTCAGGATTATTTGATTAATAAAAAAATTGCATGCATGCATTTTAATGCCTCCTTGTTGAATTAAAGTATTAATTTCTTTCTTTCTTTCTTTCAAAAAAAAAAAACAACCTTTCTGATGCCAGACTTTTGAACTGTAATGTACGTCATTGCATTACGCTCACACATTTTTTTTTTCAGACAAAAAGAGGAGAGGGATAAATATATCAATAATGTTATATCATGTAGTAATTACAGTGGGTACGGAAAGTATTCAGACCCCCTTACATTTTTCACTCTTTGTTATATTGCAGCCATTTGAGTAGGACATTTGATGTAATACTATTGACTTGTGTGCAATAGGTTTAGTGTGTATTTACAGTATATAATGTGTGTCAGTGTTTGAAGTCATCCTGTTGAATTCAGGTGTGTACAGTTACAGTATGTGTGTTGCATGTTTCTGAGTCCACATTTACCTCAGACTCCAGGGTCAGGAGATTATATGAGGACTATAATCTACCCACCCTTTCCTGGCACTCTAAATCAAGTTCATTCTCCATTTGGGCCATCTTCCAAGATGGTTTTAGAAAGGAATAATTTGAGGACCTGATTAATCAACCTCTTCAGTTTGTAAGACCAAAGGTCTTCGCAATGATGTCATTGCACAATGATCACATGGACAGTGGGAATATGTTGCCGATAGGACATTTGAATGTTAATATGCAATCAGTTGATAATATTAAAACAAACATATTGTCATCAGTGGTGCTCTTATCATTTAGGCTGAAGTCCGTTTTGACTTTGTTTCTGTGTGATCTGAGGCGTAGTGAAGGCCCCATCCGCAGTATACATCACAATAAGCTAATTAGCAATATAATTAGCATTGTAATTACCAGCTGCAATAATTACTTTTATTTGTTATGTTTTTAGTGTATTTATCTGGTCTAAAAAAAAATCATCTGGTTATTAGTCTGTTCTTTAATTTGGAATTTTAAGCCTCTGTTTCTGTTGTTTTCGGCCCTTATCTAAAACAAAAAGCTTATTAAAGTGCATCAGTATTTTAGGATAAATAAAAATAACTCATCGTGTACATGGTATCTGTTTTATATTGATATGTATATGAAATGAGACAGACTTCACCTGGTAAAAAAAGAAATATTAAAGCTATTTAACATGCTGAAATAAACCTACGCATTTCCTTTTTATCACTCAATCTCATGAAATCTGTTTTACAGACTCTACACACTCCCCTTGTGTTTTACCCACAAACTTGTGTTTCTCTTGAAAGGATAGCATGCATAAATACACAATCTAATAAGAGCACAAAAAGGATGATATTGCCGTTTTATTAACTTACGGAGTGGTTTGTTTGGGCAAATTGAAAGTCGTATTTTTCTCTCTAAACATCTAATTGGAGTTTTGACAGGTTTTACAATGAAATTAAAGTAGTTACTGTGCTGCGGAAACAGCGCTGTTTATAAAATTCTGAGTACGATACAAGCCACTGACAGCACTGGTATAAAAAGATGCATTAAAAACGGTTACACAAACTGAATGTTGATTTATTAAAGTGGCGAATGGGAGGCATTTTTTAAAAGTTCATCAAAATCTTTGTTTGCGTTTCTGGTTTATGGTTTGGTAGTAAAATATGTACCCATAACTGTTCTGTGTCCTTACAGGCGTCAACAGACAGCTATGTAAGAGTCTAATGTGAACGTGCAAGCTAACTGTTGGCAAGAAGAAGACAGTGACCCACAGGACTGAGACAAAACTGGAGCACTCAATATATCTTGAAGGTCAGTGTCACAATGTACCATAATGCATCTGTAGTTTGCTAATGACTATTTAACTGGCCAGTTACCTAAAAACAGTCATATCAGTCAGCATAAAAGAGGTTTTCGGCTCATAATTTTGTGTAGACTCATTGTGTAGTACTCATTGATGTTGTTTGGTTTTATACAAATTATGCCAGTAAACAATGACTTGTTTTATGAATGCATGGTTTGACTTTATACCAGCACGTCAGGCTGGATTGCCGTGGTTAGTGAATAGGATGCAGGTTTTGATGCTGAAATAACTCATGCTAAAGTAGCGTAACTGTTCAGTGCATTTGCCTTGCTGTGTTTTGTCAGTAAAGCAGATGAAGATACGACTATGTTTGGAATTGCCTCAGTTCACCCAAAGCGCTAATGCTAACCACAGCTCGTGTGATAGTCGCGACTCTAAGCAATATTGAAGTCACACCTCTGGTTCACGAAACAACTTAATTGAGTTACACACACGGAGAAGCCCAGCCATGTCATAATACCCAGAGGCCTTGATTAATTAAGCCCTAAAAGCCCAGGAGCGTTCAACGTTCACCAGGTGCCTGTTCATCTGCCACTAGTTCCGCTTCTAAACCCATAAATACAATCCTGAGACATAAATGCAACTTTATCTAGTAATAAAACATATAGGAACTGGCGTGAATCATCCGAGCTTAAATATATTGAATATTTAATATAGTGAATATCTTTCTGCACCTGTATTAATTAGTTCAGTTTCGTTAACAAAAACTGTTCTTGTGTAAAAAGTTCCTGAAATAACATTGTGATGTAATGGGTACACTGTTGTAATAGAATTTTGTAAATTGTGTATGCTTTAGTCACAGAAAGATTGTATTTATAGCATGACATTCTGACTAGCATTTAGCTTAGTTCAAGTTCACTTTTGTAATTTTGTTGTAATATGTTTATGTTGTGTATACATAAACATCCTATACATTCTCATATGTATAGGATGCGTTTGGGTGAGTTAATTAACCCGCTATCAAAGTACTTCATTAAACCAGTGTTTATGCACTGTTTAGCTTCAGTTCACAAACAGAATCCTTGATATTATTCTATATGATTGGATTATTTGAAACTATCATATTCTTTATATAATGTTCTTATTATTCATAAAGCATTGTTAGTGCATGGTTGATGTTTTTTCTTGGCAATTTTTTTGTCAGCAGTAATTTTTCAACCCAGTCTCATAAAAATATGTACCTCTGTGTACTTTTCTGCAACACCGTTTTTACGTACCTTACTGCACGTTTCGCCGCAGTTTATGGGTACGTTTTTGCCATGAGACCAGGTTATAATTTTTTCTCAGCAGTTTTAATTAAAATATTTTATTTTTGTTCTGATGCGCACCTTTTAGTTGTTGTTGAATAAAAAAAAAAAAAAAGAGTAACACTTTAGAGACCAGTTCTCACAACTAGTTGCTAATTTGCATGCATATTGCTAGCATATTGGCTGTTTATTAGTACTTATAAAGCAAATATTAATGCCTCATTCTGCATGACCATATTTTAGATCCATTAATCCGATAACTAAACTTAACAACTGCTTTACTAACTATTAATAAGCAGCAAACTATGAGTTTATTGAGGCAAATGTCATAGTTAATAGTTACTTAATAATAAGAATTGGCCCACAAACTAAAGTGTGACCAAAAATTCATTTGAAAAAATCATTGTTTTTGTTAACAATGATGAGACTAAAAAGTGCCAATCATGATGACAATAAAATGTTTTTAATTAAAATATACTGTTGATGAAAATATGATGAGAGAAAAAATAACAGCGCAGGATATAAACTGTACATGTACAATGTTTTTGAAGAAGAAAAATCTAGAAAGAAAATGATTGTTTCAGATAATCCAATAATAGTCAATAATGTCTGGGATTCGGATTTCGGAGCTAAAGCTGAATAATATATGAAGCACTTTTTTTTGTTGGTAATTTCATTAATGACATTAGCATGCCAGAAAAAAAAAACAGCTTATAAGGACATTCTTTTCCTGTATTTCTGTCCTTATGGGCATCTCACTGGTCTGGCAGGTGTTGTACTCCTTAACTAGTCATTGAGGAGTCATCACCTAAACCAGTGCTTACAGCCTCCCAATTCCCTCTAATCCAAAACAAGCAGATTTAGCCAGCTCTCTAGACCGCTCTCCACAAAACAAACACACCGGCCCCCTGCAGACTGCACCGAAGCCCTCCTCCCTCCCTTCGCACCCCTGCTGCTCGATGCTCGGTTAGCCAGGCTAAGTGAATAGGGAGAGGCAGGTCTCCATGGGTAACGGCTGCCATGGAGGCACCTGGCAGGAGAGCGAGAAGGATGCTGCGAGAGCCAGCAGGCGCACGCAGATGAGCGGGGAGATTTGAGGGCCGCGCTCTGCATCTTTATCCCACTCCCCTGCCGTTCAGGGGGTGGTCACCCCCGCCAGAGGGTGCGTCTGCCAAGAACTGAAGAATGTTAGCCCTGCGGCCCTGTGAGTGGGAATGAGCAGAAAATTGAAGTTAACAAGCATGCCGTATGCTAAGTGGTGACGAGAGTCCCCAAGCTTTCCGTTAGGGCCCCGGTCCAGCTTCCATTCTCCTCGTAGAGTCGCTGCCAGCATCCGTTGGCTCTGACTGTAGGCTGGAGGTGACCGGCATTATGCGTCTGTAGGCATATTAAGACATCATGATCTCTTGTATACAAGACTCCTGTGATGCAGGCGGATATAAAATATGGATTTGTGCTGTTGGTTAGTAGTTTTAGTATTAGGGAAAACTTGGATTTATGTATATTTTATTATCTTTGTCTTCACCACCACTGAATCTTTAATACCATAGCAAAATATTTGACCTGATTTGTGAATGTGAGTTTGCAGGAAAAAAAGAGATCATGTACTGTGAAATAATGGCAAGGAACAATATGACCAATGTAGTTTGATTCATGAATGAATGACTCTTGTGAACCAATTATTTTTAGTGAATCTAAGACACATAGTGCGGCCAGTGTTGTCCAGTTCATGAACAAATTACTCTTATGAACCAGTTCTTTTTAGTGAATCAAAACATACAGCACTAACACTAGCTGGGTTTCCATTACAGATTTGTGCAAAACTTTTGGGATATTTTATAAATGTTGATAAAAAACCTATATCCATTAACTGATGTTATGCAACTAAAACATACATTTTTCCTCTCGCGATAAGTTATGGTGACGGATGTTGGTAAGTTTATGTATGTTGCAGCCACCGCACTAGCCATTATTTTTAATCAAAGGAGATGTATGCGTGTATCTTTAGCGAAGCAGTGCGGAGAGCCACTTCTGGGACGCTTCTGAAATGTGCTGCGGCGCAGCTGGGATAAACGCAAGCATTGACTAGAGTGGCCGCGATCAGCTCCGGTGGCCGTGTCGGAGCTATAATGCGCTGCAGATGTGTGCAGTATCCAAGCATTAATGGCAAGGAAAGAGCTTGAGAGCGGCCACGTATGAGGTGCTTCTTGGAGGTTATAGTACATTAAAGAATGATCATGTGACTTGCGTACGCCAAAAGACCTGTATATGCGAAAAACTGTTTGCATTGAGTTTTTGCGATATATTCCTTTTTCAAATTGCCTGAAAAACCAACTCATGCGAGCAAAAATTTATTTTTTTATTTTTTGCGGTATATGGGAGTTTTAGCTAAATTTACGTGTTTCCATTGGGTGTATTTTCAATTCGCAATTTCTGAAGGGTAATGGAAATGCGACTAGTGTAGACACAAACAAATAGGTTCACACAAAAAAAAAAATGTAGGAACCGGTTGTTTTTAATGATTTAAAAGGTACAGTGTAACCAGTGTTTTCTGATTCATTTCGAAATTACTTTTATGAATTGGTTGTTTTTAGCGAATCAGAAACGTACAGCACAATCAGTGTAGTCTGATTCTTTTATAAGTGACTCTTAAAAACCAGTGGTTTTTAGTGACTCAAAACATACAGCGTGGCCAGTGTAGTCTGTTCCTAAAGCCAGTTCTTTTGATGAATAGTTTAAAAAGATGAGTTTGAATCATTCTGAAACACTCTAAGCAGTAGCAGAGATTTAGCATTTAGCATTTCTTCATTGTGTAACTAAAATGGATATTATAAGTTAAATATAACCAAAAGAATTAAAATCAAATCTGAATTTAATCAAACTGAATCAGTTTAAATCGCAAATTGAATTGAATCAAAAACCCAACCTAATTATTTTGAAATGAAATGCTCAAAAGACATAAGGGTTTCCACATTCTTTTTAGTGTACTTTGACAGTGAATACATAGGTATTGTACTTTTTTTTTTTTTTGAATAAGAAACAATTGAAATTCAAGGATTTTATCTTGCACCTCTTCCAAGCATTGTTCTTTTGGGAACAATTATCTTACTTTTGCACAATGGCCTGATATCCTGTTTTTCGGCCAAGGATATTATGCAGGACCACCGTGCTTGCGGTTAGTCACATGCCACGCACGCATCCTCCTGTAGCGGGCCGCCCCACCTCCTCTCCTTTATGCTGCAGTGTGCAGCCCAAGGGAGCGCTGTGCTCTATGTGTAAAATAAGGGTAGCAGATATAATGAAGGTCATTGTAATCACAGCTAATGTGCCAGGGAGTCGAGACACTTCGGCTTTATTCGAGGGCTAGGCCCAGCACCGCTGGCCCGGGGGGAGGAGGCTGATAGTGTTATCAGAACTAACCTGCCGCTAATAACGACACGCTCCTCTGTTCATGTCAGCATCAGCGTGAACTTTCACTGATATCTACAGTATGGAAGTAGGGAAGCGGATTGAGCTACTGAACGCTTCACATCTTACTTAAATCCCCTCCCTAGGTGTTTGAAGGTGCGCTGTTTCCCCCCTCTGTTTATTTTCAAACAGTAGAAGGAACGTGCCCAGTCTGCTTGATGTGCACTTAAAGGAATAGTTCATCTTAAAATGAAAACTCTTATTATTTACTTTACATTACAGGTTTGAGGGTGAGTTAATGATGAGAGAATGTTCTTTTTTGGCTGAACTAGTCTATTATTGTTCAGACTGGGAGGAAGTGATGTTAACGCTCATTTGTTTTGATCTGAACGATGCAGAGTAAGCCAATAAATAAGAGCCTGCTTTAGAAAAAGAGGGTACCTTTGCCCTTTTCCCTTTCCTCAATGTTCTAACTGAAGTTAAATGATGGTGTCCCACAGCGTGGTATCATGGTCTGAATGGACCCCTAGGTGAATGATATATGGGATTTCTTTTGTCATTGAAATCTAGGCTGTATGGATATCAGAATGCTCTTTGTGCACTTAACTCATATGCTCTTGGAGTACAAGCCTTTGAACTTATGCAGATATATTTTTATAGAACAATGTGCGTCCCTTTCAGTAGTAATTTTATTGAATTTATCTGCATGAAAAAAGTATTTTGTTAAAAATATGCTGACATCACGTTATACCAGTGAATGTCATTTTTAAGGGTCAGATGAGGTTGACTGATAAAAACTGCACATTTTCCATTTAAAAAAAAAAAAAATTTATATAGTGATGTTTTTTTAACAATAAGGATGGCACAAGGCAACTGTGTTTTAATATAGTGTTCAAAACTTATTATAAAAATAAAATATATCTACATTTTTATATGATATTATTATTAATTCAGATTATTATATATATTGTTTTTGTTAATAATTATTTTATGTAAATTATTTAGTGAATAATTCATTTAAATATGTATTAAAATAAGCTTCTTTGTGATGGGACCTGTGAAAATATAGATAGATAATAGATAGATAGATAGATAGATAATTGTAATATTAATTTAATAATTTGGTAACACTTTACAATAAGGTTCATTAGTTAACATTAGTTAACTACTTTAGTTAACATGAACTAAGAATGAACAATATTTCTACAGCATTCATTAAACTTAGTTAACGTTAATTTCAACATTTACTAATGCATTATTAAAATCAAAAGTTGTGCTTGTTAACATTAGTTAATGCACTGTGAATTAACATGAACTAACAATGAACGACTGTATTTTCATTAACTAACATGAACAAAGAATAATAAATACTGTAATAAATGTATTGTTCATTGTTTGTTCATGTTAGTTAATACATTAACTAACATTAACAAATGGAACCTTATTGTAAAGTGTTACCAACAATTTTTTAAATTCTATATATAAATATATAATTTATAAATAAGAAATTATTTTAATTAAAATATATTTATATTGTATATATTTATTATTTTTATTGTTTTGTTCATAAGGATTTGATGTTCTTTATTTATTTAATAATTAATTATTTATTCAAATAAGCTTCTTTGTGGTGGGACCTGTGAAATTGTTGGCAGGGCAAACGAAAAAACAAAACAAAAACTTTATTGTTGATTCTTGAGCTTATTTGAAAGCTTTTTGAAATGTTGAATGAGCGCATTATATACTGTCTTCCAATCTTTTATTCCTCAGTGCTCCTACAAGAACATCAAACTGTACGTTCGCCATGAACTCATGCGTCTTCAAAAAACGGGATTTCCTGCTGACAAGGCTCATAAAAAAGGATGAAAAAAAGAGATTGGCAGAGGCCCTAGTCTTCCACTTTTCATATTTCCCTTTTAAAAAGTGGCGCACTGGTTCTGTGAGAGACATCAAAGGGGCCGAAGGAGGGCCAGGGAGCCTCTATTCACTTTTCCACCTCCATAAAAGCTTCCCATATCTAACCCCTAGTGACTGGCGGCCCTATCATTCAAATGTCCCAGCGCTCTTTGTGGCTTCCCCAGGACCACAGTGAAATGATCTCTTTTGTTGCGCATCATTAGTTCCATCTGTTGTGAGAGCCTGGCTGTCTGTTCCGAGGGCAGGCCGACGTGATGGTGGCCGGGGGCGACGCGAAAGGGCCACGTCCCCACGACTCGTGTCCTGACCTCGTCCTCCTCCTCCTGGAACATTGATGCTCCCTTGCTTTCCCTCCATCCCTCTCTCTCCTCACAGATGACACTCTGTCTGTCACTGCTTACTTATTTATGCATCCGGAGGAAGGCAAAGCATCTTGTGCGCGTTTTATTAAAACCGGGCTTTTTTTTCTGAAACAAAAATGTAAGCGTATTTTGATTGAGAGATGGAGACTGGCTTATATATGATGATGTCATGGGAACAAAAAATCTGTTTAATAAAACTAATGCAAAATAGAGTTTCATTGCCATTAAAGAATATTTATAGCCACTGGCCAGTGAGTTTTCGTATTAGACGAGAAGGGCCTATATGGTGATAAAAAAAAAAAAGAAAGAAAGAAAGAAAAAACTGTTATTCCTCCGAAGCTTGTGGGCGGATGCGAAGTGAAAAGAAATACAAATATTGTCTGTGTTTTCACAACACTGTATTAAAGTGGCTTTGGCTTGTGAATATTCATGAGGATAATGAAGTATCAACATAAAGCTGGACAGCAAAATTGTACTCCAAAGTCAAGAGGCAAACGTCTCAATTATTTGGTACATAACTAAAGGCTTATGCAAATGTGCAGTAAAAACAAAATTAAAACGGCTTTATTCATATTAATGAATTCAACATCTGTTTAATCTAATTTCATGCTGTGTAGGAAAAAAAGAACCATTTTAGTTCCATAAACTTTGTCCATTTTGTGTTCGTATAGGTTGTCACCGGAGTCTTCCAGTTCGGATTTTTCTTGCATCATGGTGTCTGTGATGCACCAAACAGATGTAACATTTTCTCTTGGCAAGGAAATATTTTATTCATGATTTACATGAATGATAAATCTTGTGAAAGTCTTAGCGCTGATGGGCATACGCAATTTAACATCTGTCCTCCTCAGAATAATTAATAGAGCAGCAGAACACAGGGGACTGAGGACTCTTCTTCTTGTTCATTTTCTGTAATTATTGTCAAAAACAAAGCAAGCCTAGATTTGCATCTTGCAGTCTCCTTGCTGTTCTCTTGTCTAACAAAACAACTTTTAAAGAAGCGATTTCCAGATTTATTCAATGTGGAACTTTTGTTTGAACATTCTTTCTGGCGTTGTGTTGTTGTGAGGTGAAAGTGATACTTTAAAACAACAGTTTCATTGTTCTATTTTTTTAAACCCTCTAGATGTTTGTTTGAGAACATTTAGGAATCTTTATATATAGAATTTATATTATATACACATCGTCCTCTATAAAAAGTATTAAATTATAAAAAAAATTATTAAATATATTTACATATATAATGTAATATTATTTATTATAATATTAAATATATTTAATAATTGTATACATCTAATTAATATATAATAGTATGAATATTATTTAAGATTTATTTAAGGTTTTGTGTTGTTGTCACGTGAAAGTGGTACTTTAAAACAACTGTTTTTTATCTTCTTTTTCAAGTTGAGCAGCGTATGAATCAGATTTGTAATTCATGACATTTACACATTTTTTAAATTGATTATTTGTATTATATAGTCTTACATAAAAAGTATTACAAATATTTAAATATATAATAATATATTAAAAATATAATATATATTATACAATTGTGTTATACATATAATATTTAATATACTATAAATATTATTTGAGATTTCAAATGTATTACTTATGTTTTGGTTCTTGTTAGGATACATTTTTCAGGGAGCCACAATATAAACTGTGAGTTGTAGTTAGTTAATTTATTTTTTTGGCACCCTAAACATAAAAGCGTACAGTCTGTCTCTATAGAACAGAAGGGTTAAAAGAAACCCTGGTGATGGCTGTTTAACCGTTTAAAGTAATGCGGTTTGTCGAGGCTGCTACCACACCCGTTCTCTCTGAACACGGTCCCTGGTGTTTGAACAGGATTGGCCGGGGTCCATCTGGCTGCGAGTTCAGCTCTCTCAGCGCTGTTCACGATGACGGGCCCAAGGCTGGTCTCTTTTGAAGCGAGCTGCGAGTCGGTTTCAGTCCAGGCTGCGAGCCGCAGAGGTCATCTGATATGACCTGACCTCATATGTAACACTTTGGTCTAAAAGTGTGCTAATCCTTTCCTGTGGGATCAATGTAGCGTCTGGCTAATGCTCACAGAGCCGAAATAGAGGGAGAGAGCGAGTGAATCGAAACACGCGGTCTGCGCTCTGGCTTCAGGACTCGACTCTATTGGATAAATGACTCTGTTGCTATCGCCCTGAGTGACACCCCGTTGCCCGAGAGCCAAAGTGCTGTATTTGTTGGAGCCATTATGAAATAAAAACCTAGAGAAAAAGGGCCACTATTTGGTTTGAATTGATTCCCTGAAAACTCCAGCAGTGAATATGCTTTCATTTTGATGGTATTACCACAGATAAAATGTGTTGTGTCAGTTCCACCTCTCCATTACTTTGTCCATTAGGGTGAAACTGGCTGATTTTATTTCTCACACTCTATTTTCTGTGATAAAATGGAAATTCAAAAGCTTATTAAGTTCTGAGTGACATCTATATCGGGCCGCGAACGGGAAAGTAAGTCGACTATATCTAGTTTCAGTTCATTTTTGCTCAATTTCCCTCTCGTGATCAAATATTTCACTTTTCAGGAGGGTCCTAATGGGAGTGTCAGGTTCTAGTGGGCTCTCCTTCCTCTTTCCCTCCCATTACCAGCCATATGGCTGTTTCAAATTTCTACCTGTCACCAGCCAAAGAGCAGGTCTTTTCCTTCAAAGCCTATGTTTTTTTTTTTTGCACCATCATATGAAGATAATTGTACTCGAGCCAAGAGCGTATTGGACCATTAAACCACTGCCTCTCCCAGTAAAGCAATTCTCTTTTGTGTAAATGCATTGGAATTACTTTCAGGGGGCGTTGCAGAAGGAATATGTGAAAGGCTACTTATTCTCCTAATGATTCTTTGTCCTTTTAAAAGTCATCAGGCACATTTATAAGTGGATATGTACAAGGGAAGAGTTGCCCCTGGAGACTGAGGTCATCTCTACCTCCTTATCCAAGGCCAGGAAGTAAGTTTGCGTGAATGGACCTCTGCCAGCAGAGGTTGGTCATATTGGTAATGTAGGCTGTCCATCCGTATCCTGGCACATGGGCCATAATGACTGAGGTGAGAAGAAGACAGCGTCAGGCTAACACAATAGAGATGGAGAGCCGTGTGCAGTGTTGTGTAAGCGTATTTTGATGGAAATGTTTCATAATGCAGTCTGGCAAAATAATTTTCATGGGAGTGTCCCACAGAATCATAATCCTGCTTTGGTCATTTTCAAAAGCGCTTCATTATGGTATGTCTTCTGTGGCTTTTGCAAATGTTGCCTCAGAAAATGACTAAGAGTCGAAAAATGCATGTGTATAGATAAAACCCAACGTAAGAGATTTACATTTTCTTTAAAAAAACAATGAAATACATTTTTCTTAAAAAGATTTATTTTTCTTAGAAATATTTAAGAAATGAAAAATCTAAATAACATGAAATCAGTTTTCAAATAGATTATTTTAAACATTTAAATCTAAATCTGGAGTCTAAATTGATTGCAGTCTCACATAAGTGGCTTGAAGTTCATTTTTTGACATTTTATATCCACTTGGCTGCTTCCAATTATGTATTTAGTTTTTTTTTCTTTCTTTTTTTTCTTTGAGTTCATGACATCTTTCACACAGAACTTTTTGTGTGCTCAACGCTTCAAAAATCTTCAAAATCACTCCGGCTATCCCAAAACTTTCATAATTGAACATATTCTAAAACAGAGTGACATGTACAATAAGTAAAAGCAGCAGCAATTTTTTATATTTACAAATTTGTGTTATTATATTTATATAAAATGCTAGCATCTAAAATTTAGATGCAAAGCATTACGCTTCATGTTTTAAAGCGTAAATCCTGTAAACACTTAATTTGATGCTGTTTGGAATTATCAGTGGAATAAAGAGCAGAAAAAGCATCAGAAGACATAAAATACTTTTCAAGGACTGATAGAGACACACGTGGAGTTCATAAAATTTTGCTGACATTTTAGCGGCTAAATGGCAGATAGTTACTGTCTCTGGGGGCTGCAGGCTTTTTCATATCCTTCCCCCAATGTCACTCACCCAGCTCACCGTAACAGAAGGAAAAAGAAAGAGAGAGAAAGAAAGAAAGAAAGAAAAAGGAGTGTGAAGATAAGAGTGTTCATTGGGATTTTTTCCCAGCTGTGGTTTGGACGGCTGTGTGTGTTGTTTTTGTGGTTTGAGCGACATCGGACACAGCAGGCGGCAGTGAAAATTGTAGGTGAATAGGTCTATTTGAGTTGAAAATTCAAGGAGAAAGGAATCCATCTGGATGATGAATAATTTAGATGGCTCAAGTTGGTTCCTGTTGCTGTTGTGTTTGTGCTCTCTCTCTCTCTCCTCCTCTGCAGACACAGGCCCCCCCTCAGCCGACATGACTCTGGAGGCTTGTTCTTGATGCTCTGAGGTTACACATGCCACTGTATGTGTGGGATCGAGCCACTAAACAACACAAGGAATTTCATACACAAAATCGGCCACATGGAATTTTTTTCACTCAGGAGTGTCAGCCTTAATTCTTAACATTTTGATTTGCCTTGAGCCCTGCTGTCTTACTCAGTATGTATGAGATCACATGTAGAACATGTACAAGTTTTTTTCCTCCTGCAAAGCGACAACAGAAACCGTAAATGTGGGCTTCAAAACTCTGAAAATTTCAGATTCAAATTTGGAAATAACAGGAAATTTAAATGAATTTAAATTGAAATAAAATGACAATTTAATATTAAATTATAATTTTTTTTATATTATAAAATATAAAAGAGAAGACTTTGTTACTACATATTATATTTACATGATATTAATTTAGAGAAATGCAAAAAATATAATCATTTCGACTAGTGGTCTCAAAAACGTTTTAGACCCAGCTGTATATGACAGATATGTTTTCATACCATGTGTTAACATCCATTAGTGATCATTTATGGGAGGGAGAAAACATCTTTATGCTTTTACTCTAAATAATAAATAATATAATTATTATTCTAAATAATAATACTTCATTATTAGAACATTACAATGTAAAATGTAAACATATGTAAACAATGTAAAAATAAGAGACAAAAGTAATTTAATATAATACATGTAATCATTTACTTTAATAATAATTAGTTAATCTAAAATAATTAGGCAATCTTAAATGTAAAGAAACAAAGGAATTTAATTTAATAAAATGTAATAAATGTATTAGTTTATGCTAATATATATGCTAATAATATACACAATTAGTGAAAAACGAATAATAATTATTAAACATATATAATTCTTCTAAATAATAATAATAATTTTCCATCTTTGACCTACTATATACTTTATTACTGCATACTTATATTTATTTATGATCTACATATTTATTATTCTGTATTGTTGAACAGAAATTTGATATTAAAATAAACAAATACAAAAAATTAGAAGCATTTTGACTAGTGGTCTCAGATGCTGTAGACTCGGCTGTATATGACGGATATGTTTGCATACCATATGCTAACATCCATTAGTGATCATTTAGAAGAGAGGAAAAAAAACCTAAACATTTTTATGCTGTTCCAGGAGTGACAGAAGTAAAGAAGTTCATCAACCTGAAAAAGATCAAAATGCTAATTAGAAAACAGACGCGTGTTTCTGCTGCAGTGCTGGCGTGTAAAGGAGCTCACGGCATTTCTCTTTTAAGAGGAGCTGAATGAGATGGGGGTGTTGGGAGGGTTGATGTGACAGGCCCGTGGAATCCCAACCTCTCTCTCCTGGCGCCTCGCACTAATCAACCCCTGTAATTTATGCAAAAAATATGATTTATATTTAATTTCACTACACTTGCATTGTTAATTTGAGATGTAATTAACGCGTCGCCACGGCAACTAATTTCTCAGTGCCGTAAATTATCGCCGCCTTTTCATCAAAATTCAGTTACTTTGGCTCCTGTGTGCAATGTACTGATGCAATTAGGTTACCAGGGCAACCCAAAAGCGTTCATTTTCTTTTGTATAATTGCAATGAGGCAGAAGTTTTTATAACCGAGAGTCATGTTGAGGTTTTTAGCGAACAAAGGGCACATACACATTATAGCACCTCTACAAAAGGGACGTGGTACAACAAATATGCCCTCTGCCATTTCTCTCCCCGCTCTTTCTCTCTGTCGCTCGCTCACACGCAGCATATAATCCAATGCGTTGACTTTACATCTATATCTGATTAAGTTTTCCCCTTTGGGCTGTGTCTCTCTTTCTCCAAGTGAGGCAATCTGTTTGTCAGATGTGCATGGATCTCGCCTGGCCTGCATGTGTATCAGGCGCATATCTCGAGCACATCTCCTCCACCCCTCATCCTTTTGTTCCTGGCTGGAATATTTTAATGAAGTGGATCTAATTTGCTCTCAAGACTGAGGCCACCAGCACGCCTCGCACGGAGCATGCCCGGTGGTGAGGAGTAAATGGGCACGAGTCTCGTGCCAGTCTGGCCCGTCTCCTATGCCCACTCATGCCTGCAGCCTCTAACCCCCTCCCTCGACGCTCCATAGAGACAAAATACCAGGTCATTGGCTTCTAAGCTCTGGTTAACTGAAAAGGTAATTCAGTTTTTAAGCAGGCATTTTGAGTCTTTTTAGCAGAAATTTTGAGTCTTTTTTTTAGTGTCAAGCAGATATCACAGAGCAAAAAGTCTTTTTTTTTCTTACTAAGATCTTCCCTAAACAAGATGCATTTACTTTACAAATATGCACAAGGTAAGAGTTTTAAGAGAATATATTTGGAATTAATTAATTAGATTTTTTCAAAATATATTCCTGCTTATGTGTAAATATATAAGCAGGCATTTTGAGTATTTTTTTCATCAAATATCATACAAGAAATATTTATTTTGTCTACTGCAGTTATCTTTAAAACAAGATTAATTTAAGAGTTTTTAGAGAATATGTCTTGATTTCGTTTTTTCTTACACCACTAACAAGCACATATTTATAAGTATAAATCTCTGGTATAAACAAGAAAAATATGCAACATTGCTTAACAAAAATACATTTTCAAAGATAAATTTGCTTATTTGTAATCAGCCGTTTTTAGTATTTTTGCATATATTGTTATACAAGCAGATATCACACTGCAAAAAACCGAACAAACAATATTTTGTTGTTTTTTTTTGTCTTTTTTGTACTAAAATCATCCTTAGAACAAGATGAATTTAATTGATGTGCAAAAGATCTTCAATGATTTTTTCCTTACGCTAACTAATTTTTATATAGTAGGTTAATATAGAAGTATAAACCTCTTGTATAAACAAAAATATGCAAAATTGCTACTTAGCAAAAAAGTACATTTTCAAAAATAATTTTGCTTATTACAAATTATTTAATTCGATGAATAATAAAATAATAATAATAATAATTATTAGAAAGTCAAATTAAGTCATATGTTCAAAGTACTAACATTTAACCTTTATGGGTAAATAAGGTACAAAGGTGTACCTTTTTGAAAGGGTACTGCCCAAGTGACAACTTTTGTAACCTTTTTTTTTTGTCTGGGAGTGTATTATTATTATTATATTTCTTTTAAACAATGATTTTTGGCAGTGTATCCACATGTTCAGACACAGCTGTAGTTTGTCTCCGAAGCCGTGCTGGCCGAGAACCCACAGCCAGACCAACTCTACTTTTCTTAACCTCATAATTAGCTTTGGTTTTCCTTTCTGTCCTCCACATTCTCAACAAGCTCTGTCAGCGTTGTTTATCCAGCTAAACCAAAGTTAACATTGTTTTAGTAAAGAATAAATACTGTATTGGTATTAGCATATTTTCCCATTAAACCTGTGTGTACACATTCTCTAGCTGGGTTTTAACCTGATCACAAGAACATATTCTCTTTACAAGATCTTTATTTTCCTTTCGCTGAATCTCCCAGAGCATCGAACGCAGCTGTCAAGAGTAACCCCAGCATGTACTTAACACCCTTGATATTTCTGTTCTGTTTGATTCCGTGTGATTTTACCAAGGGATTGACTTGCCGTATCCATGTCTCAAAGTGAGCAGGGATTGGGAAGGGGGGTTAAAGACATCTTCCCCTGCTCCATTGTTCCTGCTGACAGCAAACAAGCGATTACCATCATTCACAGAGACAGCGCATTGCGAAAGGAAAGAGGCGATGGCCTCCCAGGACCCCCCTCGAAAAACGCGGCCTCTTTAAAAGCATGTTCCTCACCACAAAGGTGACACGTTAGATTTCCAGCATGACCGATCTCCTGCCGTATCTTTACTACTGAAGCCCAGCACTGAGAGACGAGCGAGCCGAGGAGATCTGTTCTTGTTTGAATGAAGTAGCTGCAGCATAATTACTACTGCTACGTTTTGCTCTTTGATCAAATGCTGTTGTTCTTTATGCCTGACATTCGCTCCATATGTGTCAAAACATGCAAAAGCCTCTTGCTGCATATTACTCATGAGATTTAGCAGGGTTTTCACTTTAGTTTGGATCGTTTCAAAGAACTCTCGATTCAGTTTCGTGTTAGAAACCAGTCACTGTTTTTGAGTAAAGGCAAGGTCACCTGAATATTCGAGAGACTTCCTTTATAAGTCGATTTGAGACTTTTTGAGACTGATTTGAGTTGATTAACTGATTTGTGTTTATCAAAAAATTTAAATTCTGTTAGTATTTGTTTATTCTGTTGTTCCAAACCTTTTTGACTTTGTGTTAAACTCCAAAGGAGAAGTTTAGTAGATTGTCCTAGCTGCTCTTTTCCATATAATAAAAGCGAATGGAGATTGGAGCGATCAAGCTCCAAAAAGGCCAATAAAGTGGTCCATATGACTTGTTTGCTATTTTCTGAAGCCATTCGGACTGAAAACAGACTGAAATGTAAGTTATTCTTTAAAAATCTTTGTGTAGAAAAGAGCAGCTTTGACAGTTTGCTTAATATCTTTTGCGTTCAGCAGAAGAAAGAATGTCAGATGGGCTTTAAAAGATATGAAAAGTGTGAGTAAATGATGACAGAATTTTCATTTTTGTCTGAACCATTCCTTTGAGAAATAATGTGCGTTTGAAGAACGTTAGTTTTTGTGAAATATGTAATGGAAACACACCTATGAAAACTGGATTATACTTGTTTACTTACTGGAGTCTGAAGCAGTATTTGCTTTTGTCACATTTATTCCCATTTTACCAGCGCAAGGGGCCCAGGAAGACGAGTTACCAAGGAACACAAAATTTTAATTAGTGTATTTTAATCATTCAGGCTTTTCAAGCTAATCCACAGACCCCAGAGAATTCCCAAGATGCAGCTCTGTGCTGCTTTACCATTTATTGTTGAGTCTATTATAATTACTGTTAGCAGGTGGGGGCTGGGAGGCCTTTATTATGTTTTTCCATCTTTATTATAATTACTTAAAAAAAATTAAAGGATGCTGTTTCATTAAGTTTAGAGAGGATGCCATTTCAACCCTTCTTTTTCTCCCTTCATCTCATTGCTCTTCCTGCCTCTGCGTTCGCTGTAATTCTCTGATATTTATACATTGCACAGCTTTATACGAAACACATATAAACACAATAAAAAAGCAAAAGCAGAAGGAAGAAAGATGCACTTAATGAAATGCTTTTCTAGGGGTGCTTTGTAAAATCCATCTAATGCTCTGAAAACTCGACATGCGTGCATCCTCTAAAATCCAATTGTTTCAGCTCGTAATTGGAGCTCGATCAGAATACGCAGGCAGACGCTAGAATATATTTTCTTCATTTTCGCACTCAGCAGTGAATAAAGATAAGAAGTCACAAGTGAGTTTTTAAACCCTGAGATTTGGGTGTTCTACAGGGATTTTTGGATCTTCTTGAATTGGGTTTTATGCGACTGTTTTTGCAGTTATCGGCTGCGTTGTTTGATGAAAGTCTTCTCACAGCTAAGAAGTAAAATTCAGAGGGAGTTTTTTCTTGGGCCGCTCTGTTGAAGTGTTGTCCTCACTGGAAGTGTTTCATGGCAAATGATGTGAACAAACAGCTCTCATGTGTGAAGTGTCCCTCTTTACTCTTTTCCTTCTCTGTGCTCCGTCCTCTTCCCTCGGTTCCATTACACAGACTCAATCCTAAACTGCATGTGTAAACAGAAACATATACTTAACTCCACATGCCAAACATTTACCATTGTATTTATTTATTCTAATATGCTGGTTGTACTTTTTCAACTACAGTTCCAGTGTTCACAAGAACACGATAGAATGGTGTACTGTAAGTAGAAAGTTTAGGATGATATTTAGTGAGGATGGAATTCATCAGTCAATTCAGTTCATATGCAAATATCACTATAATTGTTTTCGTTTAGATTTCAGACGGCAAACAATCTTTTAATGTAAGTCAATGGGAGATTTTTTTATAATTTAAAGTGATTAAGGGATGAACATTCTGTCATCATCAAAATGTCTAAGCTGTGTTTTTCTCCATACAGGTTTTTATTTTTAAATATTTTAAAATGTATTCCTGTGATGGCAAGGCTGAGAAATCATTCTAAGCTGATTTTTGTGCTCAAGAAACATTTCTTACTATAATCAGTGTTGAAAACAGTTGTGCTGCTTAATATTTTTTGCAAAAACTGTGATAATTTTTTTTTCAAGTTCTGTGACAAATAGAAAGGTTAAAAGAACCACATTTATTTGAAATAGAAAGTTTCTATAACAAAAGTCTTAACTCACTTTTTGATCAATGTAATGCACTTTTGCAGAGTAAAATTAATATCTTTTGAAATATAGTGCACAGTTATAGTTTCTTTTTTTCTTTCTTTTTTAAACAATGCTTTTATGGTTTTTCATTGTGCTTTTTGCTACTTGAGGATGAGTAAAATTTATTTATTTCTGTGTTTATTTATTTATTTGGTGAACTTAAAATGTATGTTAAATAAAACATACAAATTATGGTTGCATTAACCATTTGAATGATTCATTGAAGACTAATTCATGGAAGTGAATCACAAGTAAACGATTGTGGTCTGTCATTGAATCCGAGCAGTGAAATGTGATTGGTTGGAACTTTCTGTTTCAGATGACTAATGTAGATCCACTGCCTCATGTTTTGAATTCTTGCATGTCCAATGTGTATTTAGCACCAAATCATGGGGCTATTCTTGGGCCCCTCTGAAAGCCAGCAGAAAGCGCTAGCAGCGGCCCGCTGCTGAGACTGGCAGTTTTTTTTGTATTTTCATGGAAAATTCCACATCTCCCTACGAGCTGCGTTTCATAAGCAGAAATACGTTTCAGGGCAGATCCTCAGAAAAAAATTAATTAATGGACCTTTGCGGTGAGCAAAAGGCCAGCACAAGGCAATTATAGTGTCTTTGTGAAGTGTCAGGATTTTGGAATTATAAAATCACACTGGATTGGCAGCAGTAATTATGCTGGAAAGAAGAGCTCACCTTTACTGATATTTAACAATTTACAGCTTAATTTGTAGACCTCAGCTTTCCTTCCTACCCTAAAGCCTGTAATGATTTTGTAGGGGTTTAGCATGCCTCAATCGATTCTGTCTTTGGATCATTTGTGTTCAAACTATGAATCTAATGGCATACTTGCTGTTGCAGCCATTTACACACTAGCATCCAATCTGTCTCTTGAGTGAGTTATTCAGTACAAGACTTGCCTCTCTCTTTAAATTAATATGACTACATTAATAGTCCATGAGAGAGTCCACAGAAAATCTGCCAAAAACCACAATAAAGCTCTTTTTCTTAACAGAAAAACCATGGAAATGAGGGTCTTCCATACTGAAAAAGCCACCTGTCTTATGTGGTCTGTCTGAGCCCAGTAATGGACAGATGATTTAGACAGAGCCTGTTTTGGGTGGGGATGTTCAGACAACAGTCTGTTTGTGTTTGATGTGAGCTTCATTACATGAACTGTGTGGTGGGCTTATCTCCTGTTTTCATAGATTATGACCAAAGGAGGTTTTACAGACTTTAGTCTTCACATAAAATCTTGTTAACTACAGCAGTCGTTACTCCAAAGTTGAACTGGTGAAAGAGGAGTTAAATATGTACTAAACTGTAGTGTCATTTTATTTTATTTTATTTTATTTTATTTTATTATTTTTTTAAGATGTCATAGATTCATTCATTAATTTAGTTAGTTTGTATTCTGGCTCAGAATGTGTTATGCTAAACCTTGCTTATTTTTTACCGTACCATAGAGCTGTGCATTTTTTGTTGAATTTTTAACATTGAATCTGTTATTTGTCAAATCTTGTGTAATTTTTACGGTCCTGTACTGAATTTATTTATTAAGTTGGTTAGTTAGTATTCTGGCTCAGAATCTGTCATTTGTTAAATCTTGTAATTTATTCAGTCTATAGAGCTGTGCAGTTATATATTTGTTTTGTTTTTGTTTGTTGATAATGTGGTTTGCTTATTTTGGACATTTTAATTTTTAATTCTGTCTCTAAATCTAAAATTTAAGTTGTCAAAGAGCTATGTATTTATTTATTTGTTTGTTTGCTTAAATATCGAATTGGCTTTGTTGGCAATCAAGGTAGATCAACAATATGCACAAGACCTTTATACAAGGTCAGTTACAGAGGCACAGTTGTTTCTGACCTCAGAGTGTGTTCTATTGATTCATTGATCCTCTACTTCCAAAAAGAAGCCCTGATGTACCTGAAGTAACCTTAAATTAGACTTCACAGGATTACAGACTGATTTTCAGGAGAAAAAGAGCTGTTTCACTATACTGTGGCATAGAATCATCTCACTCAGGGAAAAAAAGAGCCTTTGTAAGGAAAACACAAGTCTATTTTTCCTGTCTTGGTTATTGTGTTGAACATTTAGTGCTTAACATAATGTACTGTTCCATAAGTAAGGAATACGGTATAACAATTAGTACATTAGTGCCAAGTCTCATACACTACAGTGTGATTTGTGATGTTGATGTTTTTCTGTGGCACCTCAGGGAAGTGCAGAAAAACATGCAATTAGCATCGGTCTCAGCACAGGAGGGGCTGTGCTACATGGAAATGCAGAGAGTGGCATATCTTGAACAGGGACTGAAATCTGTCATAGGAAGATGTTTGTCAGCATAGGGGTCTCTCTGGAGACCTCAGACCCAGGTGTGACACCTAACAGGGACATTTCAATGTGAACAATTCCATCACCGTGCTATTAACATTATTGCATATTAAGCCTGCAAAGGATGCTAAAAAATAAGCATTTAAAGTCAAAATGATGTTTGAATTTAATGTTTAGTTTCTAAACACGTGTTCCTTCTCTCATTGTTCATTGCAAAAAAACATGTTTCTTGTATTTTTTGAAAATGTATTTACTTGGATCAAACAGTGCATTGCTAAAAATATACGTGAGCATTTTCTAGAGTTTTCCGGCCGACTGTAAACCAACGAGGTCAGGAAAAATCCCCCGTGAATGACCTGTTTTTACATCAATACTGACCCCAGCTCAGTTACGCTTTGAACTCTGTTTGAAAGGTTAATGTAGAAATCTGGAGTGAATTAACTTAAAATTACTTACAATGATCTTAAAATCCTGTGCTGGTTTTGTTGTGGCTGTAAATTAATTTCAACAGGGAGCTTTGGAGTCCTTAAAGAGACAGGGCCAAAAAAATAACAGAAAACCCAAGAAGAAAATGAATGAGTAGAAGAGTGGGCTGTGTAATGCTTCTGGCTAAGCCAGTCCAAGTCTTAAATGAAGAGAAAAAGAAATTAGGCTTAACTGAAAACATATGGTATTGCGCTGGGGAAGAGGTCTGCTTAAGAGGATCATGGCAGGGTAATAAAGAGAGACAGGAAAAGGGCACATGTGGCGGTTTGGGTGCAGGATGGGGATTTTTCTTTCTTTCAGGGCAGTGATAGAGGCTGAGCTCCTTTAAAGGTCCAGCAGTTCAAAGTGAACCGTCTTAATCACGGTGCTCATCATTGAACATTCAACCACACACATGCGATTGGGCCTTAAAGTGGCATAAGCCTCAAAACCCACACAATGCCATATTTCCTATTAAAATTTTATGTCTCTAATTATTACCATTAAACTAGGCACTCTTGTTGCACCCTATGTAATTTTGTAATTATAATTAGGATTTCTTGATCTTGTCTTGTTCCTTGTTCTCCCTGATATGACTGCTGAATTGAAATGCGTGTCTAAGTTTAATAATGACGCCCCTCTGGATAAAGATTCATACGGCACCAATTATTCTCTTTTTCTCAACAGATAAATTTTATGTAGCTTTTCCGTGATGTTGTCAGCCTTTCTTTGCTGAGTGTAGAATTTATTCATCTGAATTTTTCATGATGCTTAGACTAATTGAAAACAGTAACCCCCCTTTTGCATTTATATTTATATTATCCAGACTTTTGGTTTAAAGTGCTTTCAAGACCAATACTGTTATATTTATTAATTAATATGTATTGTTAATTGTATATTAATTAAGTATTACTTATATATTTGCAAATTGTGTTAATAATAATAAATGCATATGAACATAATTACAATTGAAATGAAAAATTAACATTTAAAATTATTGTAATTTTAGTAGATTTTATATTTCATATTTTAAATTTAATATTTAATAGTAATTTTATTTGCTAATACGGGCATTTTATTTGTTGGTCATTGTTGGTTTGAGCTCTATTAAATGCATTTATATTTACACAAGCAAGGGGAGAATTATATGGTAATGTAAGACACCAGTGTTTTTGAAGTACATTTTGTGCTTGGTTTGTAAGGATCATTTTCCTGCACTGTGTGATCTTGTAGTAACTGTTATGATACAACTTGTTGGACTTTTTTTTATTTTTTTTTTTAGACATGCTACGCTTTTAGGTGGAGTGTGTCATATGAAGGTATTTTTGGTGCAAAACAACTGAGTGTCCGTGACAGCGGAATTTGTAGTTGTAGGGAATAGCCACACATGTGTATCAGTAAATCTGAAGTCACAGACAAAAGTTGCAAACTTGTAGATATTTTTTTCTCTTCCACAAACACAACACCTACAAGTTTGCAACTTTTGTCTGTGACTTCAGATTTACTGATACACATGTGTGGCTATTCCCTACAACTACAAATTCCGCTGTCACGGACACTCAGTTGTTTTGCACCAAAAATACCTTCATAGTGTCATTTCTGTGGCACTAGTAGCAAAATTGCAAAAAAACTGACTGTTTTTCAGACAGGTTTCCTGAACACTCTTCCGTGTCTGCTATTGGTTGAGCCAGCGTAGTGTGTCAAGCTTTTGAGGTCAATACAGATCATCCACTGTTGGTTAATCATTCTAAGCTGAATTAGTTAATAGTCCCACTTTATCAGACAGTCTAAACCTGGAAAACTGAACATTTGGAAGCCGCTGTCCTTACAGTCTTTAATGTAATTTGATGCAGTCGTAGAAACTGTAGTGTCACCTCCTTTTTAGTATGAATCTCCTCTACATTAAATGTGAGCCCTTATAAGACCCAGAGGGGCTCAGCTGTCTATTTTTCAATGATGTTGTCAGACATGTTGCTGGTTCCCCAGGAGAGAGGCAGAGTAATCAGCCTTTTCATCTCCAGAGGAGAAGAGCCAGGTTCAGAGTGACGCTGTCACTTCCACTGGCCCAGCCAAGACTCACTTGTGTGCGCACTCCTTAGGAATACCGCTGGCTCTAGAAACTAACATTTAAACAACACCAAGTCTTGGTGTGATGTTTGTTTTCTGGGATGCTCCACATTTTGACATGTGGAACGGTTTAAAAGCAGCGTATTGCAGATCTGCAGCACATTAAGGGATTTGTTTGTTTTTAAATTCTGAAACATGAGGGTTTTAGACTGAATATTCCACATTTTCTGTTGATAAATACTGAGTATAGCTTCATAGTGATTGCCTTTTTTTCGAAGAAAAATACGATTGGAGATTGAAAACTACAATTTTTTCACTTCGAATGGGTTAGACAGTGCTTTTAAGGGAAAACACCTGAAACGTATAACATTTGTTTCTTTTTATTGTTATTAGAAGCAGTTTGGAAGTAAATTGCATAACGGGAACATGGCACCTGGGTTTATAAATGCAAGTGGCTTCAGGCATAATACCTAGCCAAATGCCAGTTTAGCTGAAGATCAAAACCAAGACTTGTTTTATTAAAGAGCAAATTGCTTTTATGGCTTTAATTCACTTTTTCTTTTCAAAAGGTAGATTCACAATTCCTTTTCTTTGTGTAGGTGTTGGAACAATTGTTCTGTTCGGCGCACCTCCCTAAAATAGCAGACGTACCGGGCTTGTAAGAAAATTAGCGAATTTAATTTCCTTGAGTAATGGAAATGTCATGCACCATTTAATAAAAGTCCATGAAAAAAGGCAACATTCTATGCAGCGCAGATAGCTGAGCCCCATGGATTTGAAAGTTACACTATTGCTTCGTTTGATGTTTTCTCACAGTTTTGTTCTTTTTTTCTCTCGATTTGATTTCGAATTAATCTGAACAGCTTCGATGTAAATATGAAAATGAAAGTTGTTTGGTGTCCCCCCGAAACTCACAGCACAGCAACTTGAGCCCGCAGATAACGGCCTCCTTTTAAAGCGTGAATTATTTTACCTTTATGAGTTTGTCTCATCTTCAAGGTCAGAAATGTAATTTTTGCTCTTTCAAAGGGTTATAACCTTAAAAGGGAGCCTACATCCTAGGTGATTAATGAGAGACTCCTGCATTTGATGTTTCAACGCTGACATTTTAAACTTTAAATATTTTATATGCACACCTTGGAAAAAAAATGCTAAGATACGCATTCATGTGGAATAAATGGTATTGCGGAGAAGAAAGGCCTGGCCGGGTATCATTTTAATAGAACAGTTAGAGTGCAATGGTTTTTCTTGGTGATTTTTATTTGAGGTTTTTATGTGTGCGCAAGCTGATTTAAAGGCACACTAAATCATCGGGGATGGGGAGTAGTGGATTATGCATTTAATCAAGTAGCAGGCCTTGGAAAAGTGGCTGGCCGAGCCACTAGGGCATCAGCTTTAGGCCCCAGAATGTCTTGCCTGCCCTTTGAGTCTGGTTTAAAAGAGAAAAAAAATCCAAAGCCATTTTCACCTCCGTCTAAGGTGAAATAAACTCTGGCTGAGACGTGAGAGAGGGAGGGAGAGTATCCTCCAATGCACCGGATTACTTGTGCTTCAAATTTACTGTATGATTTTCCGCTTTTTCATGATGCGCACAAGTCTATTAGTTAGCAAAGAATGGAATTGGGCCGATCTACTTGTTATTAAAATTTCTCGCCCTACCGCATTTGTTTTGAAAAAAGCTTTTAGGGGTCTGGAAGGATGCGCAGGCCTGTGCCCATCATCGCATCTAATACGCTTTTTATATGTGGCATAATAAAAGCCCGGAGAATGAAAACCTGCTACCTGTTATAAGAATACTGCAGTTAGCCATAAAAGCCATAGCAATCCGCCTTTCACACAACCGCTGCCTCAATCTCACATAGGCAGTCCCGACCATCATTCAAATGTCCAATGAAGACCATTTCACGGGACTGTATCGCAGGGTCAGAGACAGATTTGCAGCTCTGTGACATGTCCAAAAGTTGCATCCAGACTTGCTCACAAAGACGAGAAGACCGTGTGCAGGGCACCGGGGGTGACGGTGCGCAACAGCACCTTGTTTGATGCGGGCCGGTTGATGGGTAAGACCACAGTGATTTCCTGTTCATAAAACATTCCCATTATTGCTGGTCCATTGAAAATTAATATGTGCTTAATGCTTGATGACTTGCATTTTCCTGCAGGACAACAAAGCTTTTAGCTCACTGGTTAATTTATACATAACAGTGCTTAGCCTGACACTGCTGTAAAAATGCATAAGGCCTTCATTACAGCCAGACAGTGGCCGCAAATTAGCGGGAAGTGAGATAGAAGCTACGGAAAGTTCTGGAATGTTCCACGGTGATGTATTGTGCTTCTAAGCATTTCTGTTTGTTTAGATTGATTAGCAATGGAAACCCGTTTCTGCCTCAGAATGCAACATAAAATGAAGTTTAAAATATAAAATTGTGAGATATTAAGGCACTCTATAAGATATAAAGTTGCCTTTGCTAAATAGAAATTTGCAATTTTGAGAGATAAAGTCAAATTGGGAGATAAAGTTGGTAAGATTTTTAAAAATGTTTTTGAAAGAAGTCTCTTATGCTCACCAAGGCTGCATTTATTCATTCAAAAACACAGTACAAATAGTAATATTGTGAAATATTGTTAATATTTAACCTTCTGGGGACTGAGGGGGTTTTGGGGCCCTGAAGAAGTTGAAAACAACCTTGAGAAAATAGAAAACAACTGTTTCCTAATTAATTATTTGGTGTTCAGCAAACATTCACTATTATTATCAATGTTGAAATAGAGTGATTAATAGAAAGTTTAAAAGAACATCATTTTCTTTAATTTTCATGATGCGCACAAGTCTATTAGTTAGCAAAGAATGGAATTGGGCCGATCTACTTGTTATTAAAATTTCTCGCCCTACCGCATTTGTTTTGAAAAAAGCTTTTAGGGGTCTGGAAGGATGCTCGGGCCTGTGCCCATCATCGCATCTAATACGCTTTTTATTTGTGGCATAATAAAAGCCCGGAGAATGAAAACCTGCTACCTGGTATAAGAATACAGCAGTTAGCCATAAAAGCCATAGCAATCTGCCTTTCACACAACCGCTGCCTCAATCTCACATAGGCAGTCCCGACCATCATTCAAATGTCCAATGAAGACCATTTCACGGGACTGTATCGCAGGGTCAGAGACAGATTTGCAGCTCTGTGACATGTCCAAAAGTTGCATCCAGACGTACTCGCATTCAACGGCAATCTTCCGAAAGACGAGAAGA
>NW_015647095.1:1334963-1339913 GCF_001515625.1 Sinocyclocheilus rhinocerous
CACCTTGTTTCATGTGGGCCGGTTGACGGGTAAGACCACAGTGATTTCCTGTTCATAAAACATTCCCATTATTGCTGGTCCATTGAAAATTAATATGTGCTTAATGCTTGATGACTTGCATTTTCCTGCAGGACAACAAAGCTTTTAGCTCACTGGTTAATTTATACATAACAGTGCTTAGCCTGACACTGCTGTAAAAATGCATAAGGCCTTCATTACAGCCAGACAGTGGCCGCAAATTAGCGGGAAGTGAGATAGAAGCTACGGAAAGTTCTGGAATGTTCCACGGTGATGTATTGTGCTTCTAAGCATTTCTGTTTGTTTAGATTGATTAGCAATGGAAACCCGTTTCTGCCTCAGAATGCAACATAAAATGAAGTTTAAAATATAAAATTGTGAGATATTAAGGCACTCTATAAGATATAAAGTTGCCTTTGCTAAATAGAAATTTGCAATTTTGAGAGATAAAGTCAAATTGGGAGATAAAGTTGGTAAGATTTTTAAAAATGTTTTTGAAAGAAGTCTCTTATGCTCACCAAGGCTGCATTTATTCATTCAAAAACACAGTACAAATAGTAATATTGTGAAATATTGTTAATATTTAACCTTCTGGGGACTGAGGGGGTTTTGGGGCCCTGAAGAAGTTGAAAACAACCTTGAGAAAATAGAAAACAACTGTTTTCTAATTCCTGATTTGGTGTTCAGCAAACATTCACTATTATTATCAATGTTGAAATAGAGTGATGAATAGAAAGTTTAAAAGAACAGCATTTACTTTAAATAGACTTTTTTGTAACATTGTATAAATGTCACTTATAATATATTTAATGCATCCTTGCTGAATAAAAGTATTAATGTCATTTAAAAAGTACTGACCTCAAGCTTTTAAATTGTATTGTACCTGTAAAGTTGCCCCTGGGAGATATAATGACAAATTTTGATGTATAAAAATTTGAGATATTAGGTCACATTGCAAATTATAATGTTGCCATTGCAATATATAAAGTCACATTGTGAGATATAAATTTCTTGCGCTCTCTCTCTCTCTCTCTCTCTATCATTATTATCAGCTAAATGATAGTTGAGTCAAAATTTGGGGTCACCAGTTTTTTCAAATAAGTTATCACTGAATATTTAGTTCTATTATTCATTTGTGAGCCTTAAAAGTTGAGTAACATTCACTTTTTTGTATGCGTACCTTATTCTATATAGAGCACTTAGAAAGGCAGAGATACATTTAATAGGATTTACAAACAAACATTGTATATCAGGGTTGGGTTTGTCTTCTCCTATTTGCTCCTGGGGGGGATTAAAGCCGTCAATCACATTGACTGACGGCTCTCAAATCACATGTTTGCAGCAAAGTGACTGATTTTTGTCAGCCCTTGTCAGGGAGAGAATGGCGTTATCGGAAGCACCTTGTTTGTAGATGCGCAAAACTGCTTAACCCGCAATTCATGAGAGATCTGTTTACAATCTGCTCTGGCCGCTAACTACTAACCAGTGTGCAGCGGAGCATTATGGGCCGCTTCAAGGAGAGGAGCAAGTGATTACATCCTCAAATAGCTGCCTTGTGTGTTCCAACCTCTTTAGAGGAGAAAGAACATAGTGAGCTGAAAGATATTATCTTTATAGCGCACACACACCGTCATGCAACAGCCGTATTAGGGTTAATCTTGCTGTATTTAGTTAACATCACTGAGGTATTCATTCATAAGAAAATGTTTTTTCTTATCTGATTCATATACTCAGTCTTGTGCCATTAAGTCATTTGTCAGTGGCAGTTCGATGTCTTAAACTTGACAGCTGTGCCGCTGCTTCTCCATTGATAAAGTGTCTTTTTCAAGACCATTATTTCCAATCTTCCAATTACATGCTAGTTAGTTTTATAGACTGAAGCTGGCTTAAAAAACAAGGCTAAAACAGCTGCAAATTGATCATTCTGAACTAATTTGTTACTTTTTCCTCTCAATGTAGAATCCTTGAGTGTGTTTGCATTGAATGCTCACATATTATCAGTTGGATTACCATATTAACCCTTTCCTTGACTATTGAGGTGCACTGTTTCCTTTGCATTTTTTGTTTTGTGGAATAATAGGGTTCTGTTGCTTTAAAAGTGGACCGGCTGTTTTATTTAGCTGGCTTTGTGGGAAGGCCACATCTTTTGTCTTAAGTCAATCACTGTGTATGGTATATTGCTTCATACATTAAAGCTATAGGATGATACAAACAACAGATTATATTGCACTGTCCATTAAATGTTTTTAATAGTGAAGCTGCATTAGAGATTTTATTTTTACAGTAATAAATACATCACTTATTGAAGCCTTTTCCCAGTAGAGGCCAAACTGCATTAGTACACTGACCATTAGGATACAGGAAACACGCATACCTGTACATCTGATGTATATCGTGTTTGATATAAGAAACAAGCATTTTGTGTTCTATACAGACCGAAACAGAGAGGAGACAGGGAGAGGACTCTTTATCCCAAAGCTCTTGCCGCTCTGATCTATACGACCCCTTTGTAAATAAATCTTCACAAAGTGCAAGCACGAATTTGATCTGAAATGTGGTATTTAGGAGATTCAGAGTGAATGATGATATGTGACAATCAGTCACAGCAATTAGTGTAACTGTTAAGAGCCCTTTTTGTTTTCTCTCACCCATACAGAATGTCACAAATAAATCCTCGCTTGCATTTGCATATTAATTGGATCGGAGACGTCAAGCATCTTTCATTAAGCAAAATGATCTGCATATTTGGAGACATAAAATAGTTTATTTCGACGTGGGAAAAGAAGTCATTGAAAATTGACCGCACATATGATGTAAACTTTGTTGATGGAGCCTGACAGCTTAACCACTTAGGTGCCAGTCGTAAATGTGGTGATGGCCTATTGTTATTGAGACAAAGCTGTAATTGCAATGTGCAGAATTTGGCTTTGTTGGAGCCTAAATGAGACATCGCTCGGCCAAGTTTCATATTGCGTGCATGTTTAAATATGACTTTTCGGTGCTGTTGTTTAAACAGGGTTCAGTCGATGTTTTTAGTGTCAGGGGAGGTGAATAATAATAGATTGAGCCAATCAGGCGCGGGGCATTTCAGGTTATCGCAATGTAAGTCGTTCGGTCGATTAGACGAGTTAATGCGCACATTCAGTGCCGAAAGAAAAAAAAAGACATTATTTCGAGTGATTAACTTATGTTCTTCGGCTCACAATGGAACGCAAATTATCTGTTTCTTTGTATCGCAGTTTGTTTAACCCTAGCGCCAATATTCTCTCCTTTTAAATGCGTCAGATGAAAAGCAAATATAATGGAGGACTAATTTGAGATGGCAAGCGAAATGGACCTGGAGGGAAAAGACTGTTGTGTGTGTCAGACATCGCAATGCTTTTGTTTTCCGCCACTGCCTTCCACTCTAAAGGGAAAATCGACACTAGTTTTGGTTCGATATGATTAAGGAAGAGAGAGGACGGTAATGGAAGGGCTGTGTATTGCGGGGTCTACATGGTTAGGGGCTAGACTTGTGAATAATTTGATTTGGTTGCAGGGGAATATATCTGAAGGATTATGTAAATAGCCTTGCCCCCATGCCGAATTCTTTTGAACTCCTCAGAAGTCGCATCTGCCGGGGTCGGCTGCCAGACAGGACGGCCGTCTTCGCATTGGCTGATTCCTCTGTGTTTCAGCGAAGTGTTTAAAGGTCATATTGAGAACAAACAACGCTGGCCCTGATACAGCTTAAAGGGCCTCAGTCTTAAACGACTCGAATTGATCTTTTGTCGATTAAAAATGAATGATGATTACGAATGCGTAAACATTCTTCCACTTTAATGCGTTTATTGTCCTAGAATAATTAGTCTTTGTCATCATCTTAGCGCATTTCCAGCTTTAATACGCTCTTTAGTGCAACGGATGTATATTTGGAAGCATTTTCCTCTCTCGTTTCACCTCTTTGATTATGAGATTTTTCCCTTGGCCTTATTTGGTGCATTTCTGGGTGGGGATGTGTTTGTATGGAGCTCTATGGCAACCAAAGTCAAGGTGACCAAGACCATGTTGAACACATTAGATTAGCAGAACACAGAAGCAGAGACAATGCAGCTTGCACAAAATGCAATTTATCTGGTGCCTGATTGTGGGCCTTTCAGAAAGCAGCCCTGCTCTCCTGCCTGCCGGTGGATTTATTGCAGAGTAAGTCGTACCGTTCCTCTCCCCGTCTGCTGTTGTGCCTGTGGCTGTGTGCTGCTTGGTTTGCTGAATGACTAGCTGGAAGAACATTTTGGCCAGTTAAGGATTAAAGAGAATATGTGTTGATGATTCCAGGACAGGAATGTCTGTGAACAGAGAAATTTAGTTCCTACACGTCGGGAGCGCCTGGGATGTATCTTCATCCACTTTTTTTTTTCCTTATTAAGAAACTTCCTTGAACTGAAATGCACATTTTTTTGCTCTTGTGTTATGCTGTTTATATTGTTGCTAGAGCAGTTACTATGCAGAGCAACTGGCCATGTTTATCTTGAGAGGTGAAAAAATGCTGTGTCAAGACTGGTTTGTGATTTAATTTATATGTACAGTGAGTAGTTTAACAAGATAAAAAATGTTGAATACATGTTATAAATTTCGCAGGTAATTTTTTACGAGAACTTCGCAGGTAATTTTTTAGGAGAACTGTATGCTTCTTAGGATTTGATGTATTTGATTCCTGAGAGACGGAGGCATTTGATTTGTCTGGTTTATGAAAACATTTTTCATATGAAGGTGAATCTTACAGAAACATGTCTAGACTTTTTTTTGCTATAGTTGAATTTACTGCCATTATTAATTTGTAAATAGTTTTAATGATAATTGTTATATAGTATATTATAATAATAATTATATATATATATATATATATATATATTTTGCATTATTGACACACTGTTTTCCTATTTATGAAAATAA
>NW_015647095.1:1340145-1340585 GCF_001515625.1 Sinocyclocheilus rhinocerous
ACGCACTGTGCGTACCATGAGCGCTCAGACTGACCTGAGATTTGCCCCGCAAACATTTCAGCAGTTATTATAGGCCTGTGTGTCCCGTATTTCTGTCGACTTGAACCCATGCCGTTAATTATGAATTTATCAGTCTTTTGCATGCCAAAGTCAATTTCTGCATATAAGTATTACACCAAATAGAAGCAGAAAATCGTGCTATACGCACTTTCATGAGATCGGTTTAGCCTACAACAATTAATTTGTTGGCTATTTTACAAATACAATACAACAAATTCATGACAATGTTTTACATTCAAGCTACCCATACAATTTATAGTGAAAAGTACTTTAAAAGCGTCTGGAATGCAATAAAGTAATATTAAAGCATTTGCTGTATGGATAAAAAAATAGGCTAATAAATAATTCACATATCATACAAAATTGCGTTGCAGCAAATC
>NW_015647095.1:1340848-1357215 GCF_001515625.1 Sinocyclocheilus rhinocerous
CTTTAGAGAGAAGTGCATCTTTACGGATTATGATCATAATGAAAGAGTTTTTGTTTTATTTCGTTAAGTAGTAATTTAAAGCTTTCTATATATTTTGATCATGTCTGAGTTTAGGTTCATCATTGTGAAGCGCTCCTGTTCAAGTCCGAGACGGCAGAAAGCATTTGTTTTCTTTATTTTATAAAAGCACAATGTTATGTTGATATTGTGAGTGCACACAAATAAAACCCTTTATAGTAGAATGATGTATTACTCTTACCTTTATGAGCAAACATGACTGCGTATTTTAAGTTGTTTCCACTGTTAGAAAAAAATGCAAGTGATTGCGCCGGCGCCTCCATGTCCTTCAGAGCACGCTTCAGCTTCCACTCTCTGCACAAACGATTGGATATGCGTCTAACAGCGCCGCTGGCCGCTTGGTCGTTACTTAAAAAACAACAACTTACATTTAACAAACAAAAAAATGTTCCAAACGTTTTAAACTTAAATAAACGTAAATTAACTTTATAAATAAACGAAACTAAATATAATCACTTTTCCATTATATACAAAACTGAACTATTTTAATAGCTGAAACAGTAGTATAAGCTTTTTTTTGGGAAAAGGGGAAAAAAGACTGGCTACGGCCTATATTTGAGGCCCGTGCAGGGCTCTAATCCACTTCATACAACGCTGTTTTGTTCTCTGTTTTCATCTGTGAACATGCTCTTGATATATGTATTTTACCATTTTGTTGAGTTTTAAAACGCTTGACACATTCGTTCTGATCTCACTGATCATTAAAAAAATAATAAACTCTGTGCGTACCCTCGGGAAAGAAATCCTGCAGGCACCCCTGGTGCCACTTAATATTTTTTTGGAACCTGTGATACTTTTTTTCAGGATTCTTTGATGAATAAAAAATTAAAAAGAAGAGCATTTATTTAAAATAGAAATATTTTCTAACAATATAAACTACCGTTCAAAAGTTGGGGTCAGTACATTTTTATTCTTTCTTTTAAAAAAAAAAAAATGTATTCAGCAAGGATGTGTTAAATTGATAAAAAAAGTGATAGCAAAGATCTGTATTGTTAGAAAAGATTTATATTTTGAAAAAAATGCTGGTTTTTTTTTTTGTTGTACTTTTTATTCATCAAAAAATCCTGAAAAAAGTATCGCAGTTTCCAAAAAAATATTTGGCAGCACAACTGTTGCCAACATTGATAATTCTAATAATAAATCAGCATATTAGAATGATTTATGAAGGATCATGTGACACTTTAGACTGGAGTAATGGCTGATGGATATTCAGCTTTGCATCACAGAAATAAAGTGTATTTTAAAGCATATTAAAATAGAAAAAAAAATTTAATATTGTAATAACATTTTGCAAGATTACTGTTTTTTTTCTGTATTTTTGATCAAATAAATGCAGCATTGATGAGCATGAGAGACTTTAAAAAACATTACAAGTCTTACTGATCCCAAACTTTTGAACTGTAGTGTATATACTGTATATGTATAAAACTGTGTGTGTGATTTTCAACCAAATTTAGTTTCTTATTTCTTTCTTCTGATTCAGAGGTAAGATGTGACTTGTAGGATTTGTGAGATTTGCTCATCTAGTTGTTTGTTACAGGCAGCATCAGGCCTCACATGATCAATTTCCAAAACAACTAAATGCCACTAATTTTGGCAGCTGGTTTGAAGTGCGGTTCCTCCCAGGCAGCACGTTAAATATCAGTGATAATTTATGCTCCCCTCTGTGCTGTGGCCGGGGCTGCACTTTGCGTTAGAGCACATGGCTGTTAAGAAGGGAAGTGTTAAAGAATGCTTCATAGAAACCGCACTGGGGCTTGCCAATGTTAAAAGTAATCGCTTTGGCAGACGCTATATTTGAAACCTTCAAACGCGTCTAACTTTACATAAAGTAGAAAACCTGAGAACTGTGAAGCTCAGTGTTCTCTGTGTTGCCAAGCACACCGTCTGTCCCTGTCTTTCAGTTGGTGCAACGCACGAGTGTCTTGTACGTGAGTATGTCCCACTCCCTGCCGCATGAATTCTGGGACTGTTTTACACTTTCTCTGTGTTCAGTCTAGGGTCTGTCTGTACTGGCGGTGGCCTTGCACCGGATGTGGAATGCATGGCACTAGTCATTGCTCCGTCAGGAAGAGGGGAGCATACTGAAAAGAGTTTAAAAACACATTCTGCTTATGGATATCTCAGTTGTTGAGCTTGAGCAAAGCAATAGCAGGCTGAGGTCTCTGCTGAAGCGTTCGTAGTGACTGTGAGTGATTTAAAGGGGACAGCTGGATAACAGCATTTTTCTTCTATTTTTCTTCTATTTTTAGCCTGCCTTTTCTATTAGGAGAACTCTTTGTGCAATTGCTGTATGTTGCTGTTTGGCTTATTAGTGTGTGCTGGGTGTGAAGTTCAAATAGGAGGGGGGAAATATGAGCGGACTTTTTTGTTAAAAACTGGAAAAAATGGAAAAAGCAGGAAATTGCGACCAGGAGACAAGGCTACATTTATCTGCTTCCTTTTCAAAATCTCAAGGAAAAATGGAAAGGAAAACAGAATTTCTCAATAATGCTATAAGAGCGTGCGGCCATGCAGTTCTTCAAAGCGTGAGGATTTGTAGCATGTGAAGTGCTCGGACCCATCTAAGGGGTTAATTTGTTTCTCTGGTTAGTGCTGCGTGGGACTACCTTTGGTCCAGAGTGCTTTTCTCCTATTATGTTTTTTGACCTTCTAAAAAGGAACAGTCGGTTTCGACCTCATTCATGAAAAAAGGGGAAAAACAATGGACTGGGTGGGTTAAGGAAGTCACATCATATCAAAATGAGATTAGAAACTAAAGAAAGGGCATTAAAATTCCACCCTTGATAAATAAAACCACTGTAAACCTCTTGACATTGAAATAAATTGAGGGGGGGGGGAGCATTTGTTGTTTGCAAGATTGTCAAGATTTAAGTGCCAAAAAATGTTTTTCCATAAGAAGTATTAAAACATCCTTAAAACAATAAAGTTACTTGAAAAGCAAAATTACACAAGATGTTGCATATGTTTATGCCTAAATCTAGCAAAATTTAGTGAGGTTTATACTTAAAAAATAAATAATATTATGTAATATAATATAATTTTATGTTTTTAAGCATGTTTAAATATTCTTAGAAACAAAACTTGCTGATTATGAAAATTATTTGTATATTTTGTCAAATATTTGCTACCCAAATTATTTTGTCCCATATTTTTTATTAGACTCTGTCCATATGGGTTCAATATCAGCATTTTAACACTATGTACTACTTTGTTGTTGCAGGAAAATATACCGGGATCTGTAAGGGGGCAGAGATAAAGAAAGACAGAGACGAAGAGAGCACATTATCACACATAGTCAAAAGATCTCCAAATGCTTTGGGTCCCATATTAGGTAATGAATCTCCAGCAGAAAGCAAGTTAATGAGAAATATATTGACACACTGGTGTTACTGTGGACCTGCAGCAAGAACAGAATAACATCTGCTTACGGCTGTTACACTGTGTGCTAGAAGTCTGAATATGAGATGGACTGAAAACAGAAGTTTGAGAGAAATATTTTAGCTTCAGCTTTAAACCCATATGAAATAAAACTCACAAATTAAATAATTCATATCTCAATGGTTTCTATTAGACTGATTTCACAGATTTGTATCCTGCTGTAATCTCCTGTTTTATCTCCTCTAGACTTTCAGATAAAATCTTTACAATGTCACAAACTGTGCTCAGATATCAAAATCTGTGATCAAAAGTCAAAGATATGAACTAAAATATTTATCATCAGATACCTTTGAGAGGATTATCTCAACTAATATTACTGTATGTCAACTGTCCCATTTGATTCCATTTTAGGATAATTTTTATCTCTTGAAAGAGCTAAGAAAGAGCAATTAGAGCCCTGAACGGGCCTCAAATATAGGCTCTAGCCCGACCCTGGCCCGAGATGCTCAGACCCTAGCCCGGCCCTTGTCCGACAGCTCTTCAGAATTCTTGGCCCGAGTCCGACCCGAGCCCGTCTTTTTCCCCCCTTCTCCCAAAACAGCTTATACTACTGTTTCAGCTATTAAAATAGTTAAGTTTTGTATGTAATGGTAAAATTATTATATTTCATTTAGTTTTTTTATTAAGTTAATTTAGAAAAACGTTTAGAGCATTTTTTTGTTCGTTAAATGTATGTTTTTGTTTTTTAAAATAACGACCAAGTGGCCAGCGGCAGACAGTAAGTTGATCATAGCCTATGTTTGAACAATTTAGCCTTCACAAATCATCACGACTTGCCTAAAATAAAATCTATAGATATAAAACAGTTCAAGCATATCACAATGTTAGTTTAAATGTTTAACCTATATAAATGTGCGCTGTTAGACGTATATCCAATCGTTTGTGCGGAGAGAAGCTAAAGCGCGCTTTGCAGGACATGGAGGCGCCGGCGCGATCACTTGCATTGGAAACAACTTAAAATACGCAGTGGTGGAGGTAACGAATTACAGCTACTCACGTTACTGATAATTAAGTAGTTTTTTCGGCTACTTGTACTTTTTTGAGAATATTTTTAAAGCTGTACTTTTACTTGTACTTAAGTACAAATTAAGCAAAATAATCTACTTCGTTACTTTTAAATCATAGTTCGTTACTGAGTACGCCCACAATTTGAATTGGTATTCAAACCTTTGACGGCACTTCAGTAGCCAATAAAGATATCCGATCGTAAACGGACCAATAACAGCCCTGATATCTGAACCGGGAAAAGCCGCCGCTGCAGCAGGTTTGAAGAGCTGACCAGACAGTGAGGGAGCTCAGCGTAATTTATGGACTTTATGCGGAGGCGATGTAAATTATTTATAATATAATCAATACAACAATATTTAATACAGTAGCCTATGTGTGCTCTGTGCGTATATGGGCACAATAAAAGGAGAGAAGCTAAATGAGCCCGAGTCCGACCCGTGCCCGATCTGTAAAAAATAAAAGGCCCGAGCCCAGCCCGAATGGACTCAGGGACCCGACGGGCTTGCAGACCTCTAAGAGCAATCTTTGGGCACTACACTTTTCCTTTGGAAAGAACAAGCAAGTTGTAATTTAATATATTGTATTTTTGGTGGCCAAAAAGGCAAACAAACTTAGAGCTCAAAATCATTTGTCCAGTGTGTTTGCCAAGGTGTTTGGTATTTTGTTGGCCCTCAGACAAGAACTCTCATGGTCGCACTTGAGGAGAGATAGCTGTCTGTTTCGTAATGCACCTTACTTGAATTTTGTTCTATTTTTGTCAAGATTTTCTCTTCTAAATGGAGGAAAGGGAGGCAGGGGGGCGTCATATGCGTCACGGCCTCTGTTTTAGGAAAAGTGACACTCTGCCTTAAAAGACTCTTCAGAGCGCTGAGATAAGGAATTTAGGGGCTTTATCTGAAATGCCACGGTTTAATTTAAAGGGGTGAGGCACTTAGGATCTGGCACCGGCCTTTCAGTCTAGTGATAAATTTGCAAGAAAGTGGAAAAGATTGGAGCCTGGAGAGCAGATTAGTGGGATACAAATATAGAAGTGACATTGTAGTGGGTATTAGTCAGGTGCTCGTCTGAGCGAGTGGCCGGCCTCTGATAGGCTGGAGTGTATGGCTGCTGAACGATTGATTGGTGCGCCAGATTGATTGGGCCAGTGAAGCATCGGTCGTTTGTGTTTCCCTTAACTACTGCCTGCCGCCTCTCCGTTTCCTCCTTCTCCCTTCATTTTTTTCTTCCCTGATTCTCTCTCCTTCTCTTGCTCCGCAACAGTTGGTGTGTGTTCATCTTGGCTGTTCTCCATAGCCTGTTTGATGTGGTTTCCAGAAGTCCTGATCTGCAGTCCCTGGCCACTCTTTTTGTCATCGCTAGACCTGCTGTCTCTTTAGCCTCCATTGACTCCTTTTAACCTCCTCCTGTCTCCCTCACATTTAAACAGCTGTTTGCCTCCCCACCCTCTCGCTGGAGATAATAACGCTCCTGTTTTCCAAAGAAATCGCCTCTCAGTGTTTCATTCTTGCGGATTGTGTTGATTTCAGTCGTTGTGCATGCGAGGAATACTTCAATGGAGAAACCATCCAGACTCAGCCTCAGACGGTGCACCCGCAATCAGTTCACGGTCCGTCTGATGCATATTGCACACAAAACTGACAATACTATATCTGAAAATCACTAGTTCAAATCGGATTGGCTGACTTCATGCGACTTCCAGGTGTGTTTACAAAGTACCAGATTGACACAGTGAGCACTTCTGAGGAAGAGCTAATCTCTGGATTTGCTGATGTTTGCCAGATTAGTGGCATCAGAACTTTGTAAGATGATCAGAGTTTTCTTTTGAGGCACTAAATAGTAAGTTAACTAGGTGTGTGAGACACTACTGTTATTATTTAATCTTTATTTGTTTAAAAACACAGTAAATATTGTTTACTATTAAATTACTGTTTTCTATTTTAATATACTTTAAAATGTAATTTATTCCTGTGATGGCAAAGCTGAATTTTCAACAGCCATTACTCTATTCTTCAGTGTCACATGATCAGTCAGAAATCATTCTAATATGTTGATTTAGAATCATTTCTTGTTATTATCAATGCCGAAAACAGTTGTTCTGCATAATATTTTTGAGGAAAATAACAACAACATTTTACACTATTTTCCAGTGTTTTGTACTAACATTTTCAGAGAATGGTGCCCCATGTAAAACCACTTTATATGCCATACAGTCTCTTCCTGTCTAAATGGTTGGAATAAAATTTAGTGAGGACCGCTACAAATCTGGTTATGAGAGACAAAAGTCCCACTGATGTGAGCTATAATGTGGCGGCCATCTTGAAAATGCCCCAGTGCAGCTATTTTCTATATAGGCATCATACAAATGGTGCTACTCTACTCAGACTAGGTCTAAAGTTTTCGTTAAGCGTTTGAGGCTTTTTGTTGATGTTTTAGTGCTTAACCTTACCACGGTCAACTAAACTGATGGCTTTTTTGTTACCAGATTGATTTTTGTTGTCAGTAGATATGGCTGAGCGCTGAAAATATGCGTAAGCTCAGCCAAATCTCTTACCAACGTCAACCGCCGCTGATTCTCAAAGTGCCACCTAGAGTTGTTACTTGTGGGCATTTTATCAAGCCTCCTCAGACATGCAACTCAGCACTACATTCCACTCTGAAGAGCATGCCATATTTTCCATCCAGAGAGAGAGAAAGAGAGGGTACAGAGCAAAACAAATGGCCTTAGACAGGCAGTGTTGATTCAGAGGGTCATTCAGAGAAGAGCCACTGACCCTACATGGTCACCTTTCCTGCATATACCAGCACGTGTAAGGTAAACCGATAGCCAGTTGAAATATCTCCCACTTACATAAAAGAGACAAAAGTGCAGTCGGGACAGACATGGATTTTCTCACAAAGCTGACGAGGTCCCGATTTGGAAATAAATAGTCTATGCCAGGCACATTCGCGGGTGTTGAGTAGAGTGTGGGTCACCCTTCCTAACGCCTGTGTGTTTGTGAAGCAGAAGTCATTGTAAACAACAGGGGGTCCTGGTTCTTTATGGCTGTTCACACATATACTGTTTGGAGTTCTAAATACACTTCTGTTCACATGCAGTTCAGTTTTGAAAAAGAGTGACAACTGCATTCTAGAACTCACACACTCTCTGAAATAGGAACTTGGGATTGGAATTGTAAAGAATTGAACAATTCTGTTTTCTTAATGGTTCCAATAATGATTCTTTAAATACCTCAAAGAATAAATATTTTAAAAAATAAAAAATAAAAATAAACTAATGTCTCTAATGATGAGATACAGTAATTTCAGTAATTAATAGGTGTGTTTACACTGACTTTTTAATGACATGTCACCGTATTTTTCCACTAATCCACTAATTGGCCATAACTATATTAAATAACAATTCTAAAAATAAATGGTAACATATTTAATTCTTTAATTCTTTCCAACAGCGATTCATCAGGATGAATTTGATGGATGAACTTGCGTCATGTTTGGGGCAAGTTTGTGAAATAAGGTCGCGTCAGTTGTGATAATCTTTATATAAGATATCTTTGACATTTACTTTAGTTATAGTTTAGTTAACTTAGAAAAGGAGTTTGACTTTGTTATTCTTTCTGTTGTATGAACAGTTTTTGGGTCACACCTGTTAGTAAACACCGTTGTCAATCCCAAACACTTACCGTGTGAACATAGCCAAAGATACACCGGGATATGAACATGTGGTTTATAGGTGTACATCTAAGCTGATTTGCTGTTCTTAGCTGGTTTAAACTGGTCTAGTTGATGTCACAGCCTGGCCAAGATGGTACTATATGTGCTTAAAATGACTCCAAAACCAGCAAACTAGATCCACTTAATAAAGCTGTGATATCTGCAGAGCAGCTTTGTTTGGTTTCAGATGGTTTTTCATCAGCAGGGGTGATCTGAACTGGTTGAAGCAGTGATGGGGAATGGGAAGTGATATGCAGGGTCCCATTCCTGCCCAGAGGGGAGGACCCAAGAGTAGGCTCTCGCTTTCAGGGCCAAGCTAACGTGTACAGGGAGCAGACACTGCTGTCACATCTCCCTCACCTCTTCCTGTCAGCCAGCGGCTACATGCGGTCAGGCTGCAGTGTATTGGATGCTGTTGTTGTTGCACACAAACAGACATGGACACACAAATCTATTACCATGTGCTGAAGTGCAGAATGCATATGTGTCCTTTCTTTCTCTTACTTTCACTTTTTGGATAAGGGCACTGGGAGCTCTGGCTGTGTTTGGAATAGCATTTTGACTTTTTTTTTTGTGTGTAAAATTATATTTAATTTTTGCTGTGTGTATATATATATATATATATATATATATATATATATTCTTAGCCCAGGAACTCTTTTTAATTTTTGTTTTAAGTAAAGACTAACAGTTGAATAAGTTTACATGAGTGTGAAGATTTTAAGGTAGTATTTCAGCACCCACATTTTTGGCCCTGATAGCACTGGCAGCAACATTGTTGGAGAGAGACACCTCTGGGTCCAGTCAGTCCTGTCCTCATAAGTCATATGGACTCATTCCAATAGGTCATACTCACTGCCAGCTCACATTAACTAATGCAGCTTCTGAAAATATTTGCTTCGTTTATCACAAAGTGTGGCAAGATGAGATTAAATTCACCCCAAAAGGCCCAATTTAGATAAATTAAACTGGCATTTTCCTCTTTTCCTAGTCTTTCCTGCTGTGTGTGCAGACATGCAAACAACTAAACAGCTTGAAAAAGTATCTTAGAATTAGATTTTATTTTTAACTCTGGCAAGCAGGGAGGCATTTAACCCTGATCACTTTATAGGGCAACTCTGCTTATTGGATGCTAGGATTTTAGCAAATTTATTTAAACGCATAAGGCCTTATAAACAAATAACAGCAGCATTGATGAATCTGATTAACAAGATTCACGTGATATAATCATGGAGCCATTGTTTTTATGCATGTAAAGATAATTTATTTACGTCCTTAAAACACATTAGGTAGAATAATTTATGCATAAAAAAACTACTACAGTATTTTTAATTGAAACTAGAATGCTTTTTTTTTTTTAGAAATAGGCATGTAAAAAAATCAAGGACTTGAGGTGTCATTGGCTCTTGTCACAGCGAGCTGAACGACATCACAGTTTAGCTCCACTTGAACTGGGCTAATACTTGTCTATTCCGATTAGGATTAGTATGTGTTGCACTGACTCAGGCAGAGCCAGGAAGGGCTTATAATCTAATAAATCTAGATAAAAAACACCAAGATTGGTTTACTGAGGAGAAGGATTTAGCGCTGACCATCTCAGAGTGACACGGGGATTAGCCAGGCTTTCTGTGCTGCTCTCTACAGGCAGAGGGCGGCCACAGGAAGCGGGAGGAGGCACAGCGAGATGACCAGGGCTTTATATTGCAGAATAGACAGTGAGTTTAACTGGTAGTGACAAGGTCAGGGTAAGGCTTGTACAAAAAGGCTTTGTTCCATAGGCAGATTAGAAGGCTCTTCCCCAGTTTTTATACTTTTGGATCTTGTAGGACATGTTGTGTGTTTATCCGGGCAGGATAGCGCTGCCGGCGGGAGGTGGAGAGAGGCCTGTGGGAAACAATTTGACTGAATAAATTTGTGAATTGTCAAATATTTACCATGCGTAGAGGCAGATTTTGTCAAAGTCTTCGGGATGAACTTTGTTTGATATTCTTGTTGAGTGATCCATGTATTTCCTTCCTCTGACTGTTTTTATGTGAACACTTCCATATTTGTGTCTGTTGGCTGTGTGTAGCCGTGGAAACAGGCCAGGCCCGGGCACGTTACAGGACTCCTATTTAACTTGGGTTTGCCTATATTGTTTGTTTTGATCATTTATTAAATGAAATGGTACTTCACCTCAAATAATATGGTGTCCTGTTTCATATAATACGGTACTGTAAGTAGAGGTGAATAGTACTTTTCATTTATATTTGTAAAGGTAATTGCTGCTTCATTTATTGTAATTGCAACTGTTTTTCATAACTGTGACTCTATATGCCATAATTGAGACATTTTTTGGCTGTTTATCACGCAATGTTTGTTTCTTTAAACTTTGTCTTATAATTGTTTTATTTACTTTGCAGCAGAAGTGGGCTTCTACTTTCAACATGTATATATATGTATATGTATATATATATATATATATATATATATATATAAAACAAATGGGAGACATTATTTATTACTTAATATAATTAAAAAAACTTATTTCATCAACTTTTTTCAAACATTTTTACATATTAAAAAAATTATCAAGATGATAACTTGACACCACTTACATGCAAAGTAATGAGGTGATGTGACTTAGCTTTTAGTATTGTCTTTTAGACTTTTAGACTATTTTTCATAACTGATAAATGAGACATTTTTTGCTTTTTATCATGGAATGTTTGTTTCTTTAAACTTTATCTTACAATTACATGTTTTCTTTACTCTGAAGCAAAAGTGGGCTTCCATGCATTGACCACATACATAAAAATACATTTGAGACATTGCAATATGGTTAATAAACATTGCAGTGGAAGTCCCACTTTATAATACTTTATAGCCAATTTTCTTTTAGATTGAAGCATTAGCTATTAACATTGTATGATTTGAGCTAAAGAAGCACAGTTTATGATATCAATGTCTACTTTATATGACATGTTATTATACTCTGAGAGATGTAGTTTTTTCCATAATAAAGTAAATAGGTTCTGTACTTGACAGTACATGACTAGAAAACCCAGGGACATTGCCAAGTTGTCTACCAAGTGAGACTTTGATACTTCTCCCTTTATCTCTGCAACCTTTCTATTATCTGACATTCATTTATGAGTTACAAATTCATGTGTGAATAGGATATTTCTGCAGCGTTATTGGTAAATGAACACATTTTTTTGATAGTTGCATCTAATAGTTGTCAGTATGAAGTCAGAGTACTGCTGAATCAGCCAGTGAAACATAAATAAAATAAAATAAAAATAAAAAGTTGCTCAGTCCGTCTTTAAACCACTAAGCTTTTCTGGTGCTGGTGTTTGTCGTGACCTGACATTCTAATATTTGTGTTTATTAACAATTCAAAGAGTCGCTCACTATCTTAAGCAGAAGACTTTCAAAGGCAAAAGAGCACAGCCCCACCAAAATACTTTCCTCTTTCCTTGGGAGACAGCAATATCATCTGGCAATTAAGAAGAAAACGAGAGAGAAATGGAAAAGCCAATTACCTCTCAGAGTTAGCTAAAGGCCATTTAAACAGTGTGCCCATGACATAATAATGTTTATTGTAAATATTATAGTCAGAGCCGGAGTGAGCCTGGCGTGAGAGAGAGGGAAAAATGGCATCAGTCTGAGACAGAGAATAATTTATTAAGATCTGAGATGCGCCAATTATGTGGAAAGGACCAAAAAGAAAAAAAAAAAAAATCAAACTCTCCAGGAACCGCATACATGATTGCAATCTTGATTAAATCCCCCTGGATCTAATGAGTTGATTTTCTGCTGTTAATATTGCATTGGCTGATGATGGATTCGTTAAGATAATGGAACGGAGCTAAAATATAAATGACTCCCTGTCAAGGAGCAGATTTTTGTCATTTTGCGGCTGACACCTCCACCGTGGGGATTTGCTAAGGCTCTTTTTTGAGCCCAGATTGGCCAGATCTGGAATACTAATTTTCTCTTGCCAAGACTCATGATGCCAAAGCACACCCCCTCCCACACGCTTGGTAAATATCCCCTTTTTCATCCGAATAAAGGCAGCTGGGATGAAACATTACATGTGCATGTCTATTTCATACTGGCTAATAAAGACCATTTACAACCCGAGATGTTTTCAGTGTAAACATTTTCATTTTTCCCCCACCTTTTGTTGTTTTTCAAACCGTAATGATCCACAAAAGAAATGTGTGAGCAGATGAAAGCCATCGGGTGCTGATGAACTGGTTGTATTGACTTGTTTCTGGAGATGAATAAATGTTGAGGCCCGACTCGGGCGCGGATCTAGCCCGCTGCATCCGCCTCACTTCATATTAAATGGCCTGTCACTTAGGCCAACAAGATACATGAAATGTGCTCCGTGTAGCATATTGATCTCTCGCTTTACTCGAGTCACACGAGCAGGTTATACAGATGTGTAGATGAAAGTTAATGCAAAAAGCATTTCTCTAACCAAAGCTGGGAATTAGTGGAGATTATGTGCTGGCATTGATAGCGGTGAAGCAGCGATCATGAATCAGAGTGAAGGTGGGTAGTTATGGTAACATGGCTAATCAAATGTGCCAGGGAGGTTCTCGGTGGAAATGAAAAAAGTTCCATAACGGGGTGATGTATGAACTCTCGAGGTGCAAGTATAACAAATTGCTCTCAGCGAGATTAAAAATCGTATTAAAGTCAACATGAAATGCGGTTCGCTACCCATTTTCCCACTTACGCATTTTGGAGTGTAGCAGGATATTTTATCTGTTGGGAATTAATTTCAGCGCTCTATATCAGGATGGAAGTGTTTGGAGGAAGTGGTTTAGTTCGTCAGCCCCTGCTGGTATGTGCGTGAACTACACCATTCTGACTGGCCTGTGATTTCTGATTAAATTTATAAATTAGTGCTGTCAAACGATTAATCGCGATTAATCGCATCCAAAATAAAAGTTTTTGTTTACATAATATATATATGTGTACTTTATATATTTACTATGTATGTATAAATATACAAACATACAAAATTGTATTTATTTACACATAGACAGTTTTCCCAGTATTATTAAAAAAAGAGATAAAAAATATTGATTTTAATATCATTATATTATGTAATTATATTTGACTTTTTATTTCATGTTTTGAATTAGGTTTTATTTTTGCGTTTTCTGGTTTCATTTTATTTTATTTTAATTCAGTTTTTATTACTCATTTTTATTGGTTTTTGTTGTTTTTAATTATGTCAATATATAGTAAATATATCGTTTTATTCATTTTTATTATACATTTTTTTTTTTTTTTTTTTTTTTTTTTTCAGAAATTTTGTTTTTTTTTTTTTTTAGGCTTTTCATCAAAAGACCACAATGGGTTGTTCTGTGAAGGGACTATGATATGTGTGTGTGTTTCATGCGTTATGTGAAATTTGTTAGACCTACTCTTTTGTGTGAGGGTATTGCAGTTGTTTGATGCTGAGTGATAAAATAAGTGACTCCTTGAAATTTGGATGATGCTTTTGTATGATGCAATCCTACTCGATGCACGTGATTTATTTCTCTTGGCTAATAGTTGAAAAAAGTTCCTCGGAAACTAGCTGAAATAAAATGTTTTTTTTAATATTTTATTTTATTTCAGTTAACATTTATTTCAAGTAACAAAAATCTTTTTTATGGTTTTACTTTTACTTTTAGTTAACTAATGATAAATACCATATATTCTCTCATTATAGTTTTTCTCATTTTTCATTAGGGTCCCAGATTCTTTTTTTTTTTCTTTAAAATTGTGTAATAAATAGTGAACAGTAAAGGCCAGTATTTAAAGCCTGTATTTAGAAGTAGATAGGGTCAGTTTTGATCTCATGTCGGTCACGAGATGAGCTAACTTCCCAAACATCTTTGCCTTTTCTCCCGATCGTATCGCAATTGTGGTCGGTTTTCATGCTCTCGCTGACCTCGGCTCCCCCTCCCGACCCCCTTCTCTTTTTTGTCATATTACTGGGGAAACAGTGTGATAGAAGCTCACCCCCGGCCCTTTCTTCCATGTGTCACTTTTTTTGTCTCGTTACATGGTTTTGCTAAAAAGTTCTTTAATCAATCAAGTACGAGGCAGAAAATAGGCTTTGTCACGGCCGGGCCCGGGGTCGTGTGATGCTTGCTTTGCGCTGTGACAGCTCCTCAAAAGGGCCAGAAAGGAATATTTTGAGAAGAAAATAGTGGTTTCCATGGTGCCGGCACTTGTTGCACATCGCTCACCATTCTTCGCTCCCACGTGAGCGCCGGATTTCAAAGAGATGGACGACAAAAATTAGGGCAGGAGGGCAGGGTGGGGTGCAGAGGTAGCTGCCCCTCGGCCCAGTGTCCTTCTCTCCAGCAGGCAGTGGAGAATAGTGCCGAGAAGTGACAGCAAAAAGGGGGGCCTTCTCGCCTCTGTCAGCTCTGCATAAGCAGCGCTATTAAGTAAATGTTCGATTTTTCATTGTGCCACAGCCGTTGAATAGCGACTCAGAGGGGAGTACGTAAAGAATGAAAAGGTCTGAGCCAGGGAGGAAAGGCTGCTCGCTTTAATGGCTCCCAAAGTATGTCATCTGAATCATGTAATTAGCGATTAGCTTTTATTTGGGCAGAGTCTGCGTCCACCAGAAAGGGTTGGCGAGTTTCTAATTTTATAAGTTACAAACACAGCCAGGAAATGGAAACAATGGATCGGCCATAAATCCTAACTAAGAGGACAGAGGATTGTTATCTCAAGCTGTTTTGTATGCTACTTTGAATGTGTATGTTCCTGTTTTTAATTATTAAACCTACAGGTCCTCTGTGGATTATCTGGGAGCAGCTAACTTCGCTTTCAGGATAGGAAGCTGTCATGTAAGAGTTTTGTCATGCACACGGACTCTGGGGGTTTAAAGAAAATCAAGTTCTGTGGAAGAAATCTTTAATGGATGTTTTCTTCAAGGTGTGAGAAGCACATTAACAGAACTTGCTCTCCTGGTTCGTGTGCATAGAAGTATATTTCATGCCTGATTTGATCTGAGCACGATCTTATGGCGAGACCAATTTTACCTTTCGATGCTTTTCTGTTTGTGAAATGACTTAATAAGGTCAAGTTTTTATGTGTGTGTGTGTGTGTGCGCGTGTCAGGGCTACTTTAAACAATTTGCAATAATTTCCATAGCATCATCACCAGTCACAATAACAAACAAGGTTACTGCTTCCCTTCAACGCTTCTTGTCATGTACATGACCGTTTCTGTGTTTCCAGCGCTGAGAGAAGTGCGGCGCTCATCACTTTCTGTTGGTTTGTCGCGGCTTCCGTGCGGGTTTGTTAAAAAGTACACCGCGCTCTTGATTGAGTTACTTAACTAATAAGACTAACCCGCGGTGGGTAACTGTGACGGCAAGCGAAAGGTAGCATCTAAATGTCACGTTTTCATGTCAACTGTCCACTGCATAATTTCCCCGCCAAACGAAGCCCAGTTGTATGTGTCAATAATTGGTGAGCTAGTTTGTCTTTGAGATCCTCGGCAATCTGCTGTCAGTCTTCAGTAAAGGTTAAGGGGGTGCTGGGATATCTTCCTTGATGGCGTTTTATCATGCGAAGCATGCCCTGTTTCCTGATGAATATATTAAAATTATTACTGTGCAAACAGACTTTCTAATTACTGACCTGCTTGCCATTGTACTCTGCGTTCTTTCTCGTGTTTTTTTCCCCCTCTCTCCCTCGCTCGCTCTCTCTCTCTTTCTTCATGCCTTGTTTATTTATCTGCACCAGTGAATACAGAATAGTCAGAGCAATGTCATTTCCATCCACATGAAAATGATTTTGAAAATGCCAATCTTGCCTATTATACAGTGTAATTACAAGCCTGTTTTTTTAATCGTATCTTTAACCAATGGGGAGACCCTTGAGAGGGTAAATATCTCATATATGCTCTGTTCCAAAACCTAAAGAGCTACCTACGGAGCCAGCATTGTGAGACGTTGCAAAGGGTAGGTGACTTAATTATGCTGCCTTGTTTTAAGGCAGTATTATTTGCAGAGAAGGCAATCCCAGAATGCATTGTGACAAGCTCAATGCAAAAATAGAGGACAAATATTTATAAATTAACTATTTAAATATTTAATTAAATGCTAAAGTACCCGCCCT